>NC_056736.1:139852769-140152769 GCF_019279795.1 Protopterus annectens | reverse complement strand
CTACACTTTTAGTTATCAGAAGTCAGGATTCAAGCTTGGACCTTGAAGTTCTGACACAGAGATCTTACTAATGAGACAATCATGCTGCCCTGACTTACACACATATATACATTTTTTTCAATAATACCAAAGCGTGAGCCATAATGTTTTACTCCCAAGCCAGTCTCCATGTGCATGCAGGATTTAATGTAGCATTAGAATTGCTAATGTATTACCAACATGAGCCTGACTGTAGCACTCTTGAGAAGAAACACTCAGAATATGCATCACACTAATGATAGTGTGACAGCACTATGGACAAGCACACAACCCACGCCCGTGCGCGCGCGCACACACACACACACACACACACACACACACACACACACACACACACAATCAGTTAACTCAAAGAAGTAAGCAGTTGATGAACTTCATTCTGTGATCCAGAGTTTGATTCCCCAAGCCTCTGTTTCCAAACAGTCTATGACTTGTCTCTCTAAGCAAGTCACTTAACCAGAAACTGGTACTGGGTTGCTTCTGAAAAGAAACACTTTTCTTCAGTGGGCTTACTTGGTTAATAAATAACATGCCAATTTCTGTATCTACTGACCTACCTATCTATCTATGAATTTTTCTCTGCTTTTCTATATACCTATCTATATCTATCAAAATGTATATCTATATCTATCTGTCTGTGTCTGTGTGTGTGTGCATTTATATATATATATATATATATATATATATATATATATATATATATATATATATATACATATATATAATTCCTATTGCTGGCACTCACAGTAGAGGTTTATAACACAAGATATTTTTTTAGTTCACTAAGTGCTCTGTTTGCATCAGGATACCATTGCACCTTGAATAGGCTTTTTACTCTTATGAGATATGTGAAAGGATAGACAAGAGAAACTAAATTAAGCACAACTTTCTACAGTATTCAGCTAATACAAGGAAATCCTTTACATGGCTCTCAGTGGAGGCTACAGTCCAGTTTTTAATGACATCTATCTTTTCTCCTTGAGGTCTTTCCTTCCCTCTTCCAATAGGATATCCCAAGTATTTGATTCTCACCATGCCCAGCTTGCTTTTCATAGCATTCATAGTCAAGCCTGCGTGTCTTAAAGATTTGAACACACCCTGCCCTTTAGGTAATTAAGAATCCCCATCCCCAAAATGAATGACCATGTCATCCTGGTATGTAGCAGTATGCATCATGAGAGAGGCTCCAATATTTTATCCATCAGCCTCTGAAAAGTAGTTGTACACCGTAAGCTAAATCATAATTTATTTTATTTATTTTATTTTACATTTGTTGACCGGGCTAGTCTAGCTGGATACATGTCCATTTTCAGTAGAGGCCCGGGGAGAAAAGCTCCATGTGCAAAACAATATAGATAAAAAACAATAACAACATATAAAATGACAAAATAGAAAAGAAGAGAAATATAATAATAATAAAAATAAAAGATACACATTTTTAAATATGGTCATGAAAAAGTCAAAAGAATAATATGATAAAAACATTTTAAGTAAGGTTTTAAAAAAAAGTCATCATAGAATATATACAATGTATAGTGTGGAAGGCAGTTACCAATGTTGATAATAAGGAAATATATGTGAAGACTTAAGAAGACTTATGAAGACTGAAGTCCCAGGATTCAGAAAAAAGAAAATATAAATAAAAGGTTAGGAAGTGAATGGAAGTTGATGCAGGTGGTTAATGCTAGAGGATAAAGCAATTAGTTAGGGGTAATACAGGGACATAACCAGTGTTTTTTGAGATGAAGCTTGAGCTTCTTTTTGAAAAGTGTATGAAAGGAGAGAGTTGTAAGTTCAGTAGGTAGTAGATTCCATAGTTTACCAACGGTGTTACAGAAGAGGGAGTCACCTGCTAGGTTATGAGCTCTACAGGTGTTAAACAGTAGTTTATTAGCTGAGCGTAAGTTTTTAGGATTATGGTAGGGGGTAAGTAGTCTTGAGAGATTAGGAGTATTTGAGGGTTGATACAGGCTTTTATGGGCAATAGTAAGCTGAGAAAGATGAAGATGCTGATGAAATTCTAACCAATCAAGTTGTAAAAGGTTTAGACAGTGATGAGTATGGTAAGGGGAGGCAGCAGCAAATCTAGCAATGTTATTATATGATACAGTGAGGTTGTTAATGTTGGTTTTAGAAAGGTTTGTGAATATGGGTGAGGCATAGAGAAGAGTAGAGATGAGATGAGTTCTGGCTATAGCAGTCCTGGCTGTTGTAGTGAGAAAAGGCTTGATTCTATAGAGGGATCCAAGTTTCTTGTTGACAGTTTTTATTGTGGTGTTAATAATACCTTGTACTTGGATTTTTAGGGATTACATTTGCTGTTTTGTCCTTATAAACTGGACAGTGTGCACCTGCAAGTATCTGTATATCAAGTTTTAAGCCAAATCATAACACCTTATACTTGGATTTTTAAGGATTACAATTGCTGTTTTGTCCTTACAAAGTGGGCAGTGCGCACCTGCAAGTATCCCTTCATCAAGTTTAGCACTGACAAGTATCTTTCCTTTTCTAACAACACATAGATTCTGGGCATGGAATGGATTGACAACATTGTGCAGAAGGATAAAGCCCATACTGTGTCCAGACATCCAGGGTTTAACTAGTGGAATTGGTGGTAGGGGGAGCAGAACTAGGAGGATAATGGGCTGATGCCAGCTTACCCATCCTGGGAGGAGGGGAGCTGGCTAGACTGATAAAATAGCAGCATTAACAGGCAAAAAAATATATGTGTTGCCAGCAGTGTACTGACTGGTTGGGAGGTTGTGAATTGTGCATCCACAGTCTAGATTTATGGACCTGAATGTGGGTATGATTTAACATGAAGAAGGTTAAGATGAGTCTAGTAAACAAAGTGAATGATGAAAGGATCTGGTGCTTACTGATGGTCATCTGCAGGGAGGGGGTATTAAAACAATTCTAGATATGAGATAGCTATCAAACTGATATTTGGTTTCCTAAAGTCATTACAGAAGCAAATACTCGTATCAAAGAGCTAGAACTGCTGGGGTACAACAGTCACTCAATAACTTTTCTATGATACCTAATGCAAGTGTTTTATTGAACCTCTTCCCTTGCTGTTTTTTATGAATCTTATACTCTGTAAAGTCTTTCTGTAACTTTAATTCCACATGTTGAATCTGTGTTATGTTCTTCCAGGCATTTGTGCTTTTGACAAGGATTCTTCTAATTGCTTTTCAGATATTGAATCCCTGGTCTTTTTTGTAATAATTTTAAGTTGCATGCTCTCTGCAGTGTTCTCTTCTACCTCCCATGACTTCACTACATTAATGTGATAGAGATGGACTATGCTTTGTTTACTGGATGTCTTACGTTATAATTTTCAGCATGTATTACTTCCGTAACCTCAGATGATACAAGACATTTTGCCAGAATTGTTTTCTTCACGGAGGCTCATGCGCTGTTACATCATCTCTTTGCTTTCATTCTTTAAGTCCGGCATTCTTATTATGGACTCATTTTGAATGCTGTCGTTTATTCTTCCCAAATTTCCTTAGCAATGTGAAGCAGCCTTCTGTTATGACTGCTGTACAAAAGTCAAAATCTGATAACCCCAGGTGAAATGAGTAGCATGTCTCTAATTACAACTGGTACCAGTTTTCACAATTTGTATCTTTGGCTTTCCTCAGCACGGAAACCAATGATCTGTTAAATCACTTTCCTACCCATCCGTCTGCATACAGCAAATGGATGTATTTAATAGTTTTACTTCAAAGCACTGATATAAGGGATGCAGTGCCATTGACATATAGGGTGAGACTTGGTTAGTAAGTCTCTCTTAAAGGATACTCACTGTGAGAAATATCAGTCCCACATCTCTGATGATAGCCTTAGAATTAACACTGAGTAATAACAGTGCTACTGTGAATGTAACATTGTCCATTATAACTAGTTTATACTGACACCCATTGCTACATTTAATTTATGGACACAAAATGTCCATAGCAATATATTCAAAATGTATTCTGTGATGCACATTGGGATCAATTTATATTCATGTGGATTGTAGTTTTCTTGCATTCTGGAAAATAAGTACATTAGGTCTCTATTTTATTATGTCTGGCAAGAAACATCCTGCTAATTTTCTTGACTAAGTTTATGTTTATAGGTCATAGGTACTTACTGAGCAACTGATTCATGAGGACCTTTAGATGTCTAGCCATATATTGTCATAAAGTTTTTAGTCTTTCCATTTTAAATATGAATAACTCTGAGATGAGCAAAGCATTTACATGCTGTCTCTATCCATGTGAGACAAGGGTGCTAAACAGGGTTGAGTTGCAGTTACTCATCCATGTGTCCAGATTATGTATGAATAGTGTAAGAGAAGTACTTGACTCTATGTGAAGAGAAAGACAATTCCAAAGAGGTAGTATTCTGTGTGGTATGTATCTATCCCTCCAACATCTTCTATTTCTGTAACAAAAAAGATTTAAATCTCTTGAGTTGGTGTGTATGCCCCCATTGGACTTGTCAATGTGCAGCAGGTTTAACAGGATAGGGTTTGCTGAGGCTGTGTACAAAAGGCAGAGATGGACTTTCATTAGCCTATGTAACACAAAGAAGAGAGACAAGGTTTTTAAGATAGTGTACATAGTTTTTATGATTTAGGGCCTTGATTTTCTTAGTATGAAAGTTGTGTAGGTATTCTAATTGTGTCAGATGTTTGGACAGGTACATACAGTTTGAATCATTATACTTAAAGATCAGTGTGATAAGTGAGGAATACAGTGGAATGATCAATGTGACCTCCTAACATATCACCATGAGTTAATTTCATTAATATTGTTATAGACCTACTAAAACGTCACTGTGGGTTCATTTCATTACTATTGTTATATACATTTTTGGCCACCTAACATTTTTCCATGGGCTCATTACATTACTGTTGTTATATAAGGTTTTGGACTCCTAACATGTCACCATGAGTTTATTTTATTACTGTTGGGGTCTATATCACGTTGTCGAACTTTTAAAAGTTCGAACACCATATAGTCAACACCATATGTTTGAACTTTATGAGTTTGACAATGTAATAAAAAAAAACACAAAAAAACTTACCTGAAGGTTGTAAGCAGGGGAGCAAGCCCCCCAGCACCCCCCACTACTTAAATATACCAATTTCAAGAAAACACTTCATTGCAGGAAAGGGAAAGCTTCCCTTACAGAGATCTTCTTTGAGACATCCAAAGTTTTACAAGTTCGAACATTTTGTTTCGACCATATGACGTTCGAACGTGTAAAAGTTCAACAACGTGAATGGGAGCCTTACTATTGTTGCATAAGATTTTGGCCTCCTAACATGTCATTATAGGTTCATTTCATTACTATCATTATAGGGTTCCTAATCTGTCACCATGGGATCATTTCATTACTATTGTTATATATAGTTATGGACTTCTAACATGTCACCATGGGCTAATTTCATTACTATTGTTATATAAGGTTTTGACACCTCTCTGTATTTACTTGATTTGTGTAAGAGGTCATCTTTTAACTCAAAATAAGAATAAGAAATGTTGGGTATCTCTTCTTTGTTATCTGCCACTAGAATCTTCATTATATTCTCTCTTGCCTTATTTAAAATATCACTTCCTTGGTGTGCCTAATGTTCATGTAGTTTACTTGTAAATCCAATGACTCAGGTCTACCCTTTTCACTAACTTGGAAGGTATAGCTTCTTTTCCCCTAAATACTGACCTACAGTAGTGTTCTATATGTTTCCCTGCAAATTGAAATGCTAAACAAAAATCATTTACTCTCTTTTGATTTAGGTTATTCATCCACTACCTTTATTTTCCTTCCTTGTACTGCACCAACCACAACAGCAGTGTCAGAATAAAATGTTATCGTCAGTTTTACAAGTTTCAAGGTTTGCATATTCCTTCTCCTTAGTGTTTCAGTTTTATTCTGTGCTTTCTTTAGCACAAAGGCTCACAACTGTGCAGTCACCTGCTTATCTTACTTTCTGTACTCAATTAGCTCAAATGGTCCTCACTCAAGTGGTTTTCATTTTCTATATTATCCTTTCTTCTTCAGTGCTAACACTGCATGTAAGTTTCTGTATATATTTCTGTCTCAAACTGATTTTAGTTCAGAGTTTCTTATCAGTAAATTTTCATTTCCTATACTATCTCTTATAATTTTGAATTTCTCATGCTCTGTGCTTCAGAAAATAAATAGTATCATTTTTACTGAAAAAAAATCTCAGTCAACATCTGGCATCATTTATAGTATGCATACCAATTGCATTCTCCTGGTTTTCATTCTGAATCTGTATGTGGGTGTTACTCTTCATCTCCCGCAATTCTGAATGGTGTATATGAAGCTGCAGCTTTACCCTGTCTGTGGATCATCTCTCCTACTTTAAAATGTGAAAAATAATTTCTTATATTACACTATGACTTAAATTAGGGATTATAGCAACAGCATGTAAGACTTTGCCAAGAGCAGTGTAAGTCGATGCACATTTCTTTCATCATGAGCACAAATTACATTTGTTACCTTATGCATGAACAGCAGTGGACAATTGACAAAAGAACTTATGATTCCAGAAACTAGTAAGATCTAAATCTAGCTTGTTTTTAACAAAATAGCATATGGGTGACTCAGTTATCTTAAATACTGGAGTAACTTCATTTAATGCATCTATTTCAGTTTTCAAAATTCTGTCAGCAGAATTCTCTTCACTGCTTGTATTCTAGAACTTAGCAATGTAATGCCTCCCACAGCATAACTTGCTACTTTTTGTGTCTCAGAATACGGCACATTTTTACAGCAATATAGCCTCAGAAGCAGAAATATAATTTTTAACATTGTGTCAGTAACTAATAAACCCTTATGTAAACTTACTAACTGATCTGAGTACCCATTTTCTATGATTACTTATTAAAGCTGTTTTAAACCTGTCTACTGTCAACTTTTTTAATAGTTTATTTTACTTTTGCTATCAGTTTCGAGCAAAAGCATTAAACCCTTCTTTACATTGTGCAGCTGCTTATTTACTGGTTTATCAACACTGAAAGTCCATTTATGAAACATTGTTTGTTATACCTCAGGTTTATACCCATCCTGATCAACTTTCATAAGTTTTTCTCAGTCCATGCAATTAGTCCCATCAATGTCTATGTACACGTTCAGTGCCTTTCAGATTAGCTTGGACTAGACCACAGTGTTGAAAAATCTTGAATACTGAATCTCTGTATAGACTTACACATCAAAATAATTTAATTATCTAATTTCAATACCAGTGTGTACCCAAGAATACATGCTTCCATGGATCCTGCAGAGGGACAAATCTAAGAGTTATATATTATTTCAACATTTTGTGTTTTTGCTATTATGGTCTCAAGATGCTGATGTTTAACATTTTGTGTTTCAAAATTTTTATAATAAGTCTATATGCACATATACATATGCATATACATATGTTAGATAGATAGACAGAAAAAATACACCTTTTACAAGGCAATAACAGAATCCTCCCATGGAGTACAATGTCAAAAGCTCTCTTGATTTTGATTTTCAATTGAATACAGACCATGAAAGCATGGCTTTATAGTCCTTGTGGCATTTACAGTTGTAATGATGTGGCTGAAAAATTACTGCAAGGATAACTCCCTCATGCCATTTCTTTTTGATCCTTTGAATACAGCTCTTTCTTTAATTAGTCATCACCATGACAGACCCTGACCGCAGCTCATTATTACCACTTCAGTAACTATCTCTGTCGTCTTCAAAGATACATGAAAAGTTCTACTGTAGGTGGGAGTTAAACACATCCCACAAAATATATCATGTAGATGTTGCAGGTTGCCCTTACTATACATTTGAGATCCCTGTATATTCTCCACTGTAATTTCATTTCCACCTGGTGAAGACCTGGTTCAAATGAATGAGACAAACAGAATGGCAGGTTGTCCATCCCAAGAATCTGAGATGTTTAGTGAAAGGGCCATGGGACCATGTAATAGATATCTTTGTGTAGGATGCACTTAACTCCCATCTCCAGAGCAATTATTCACATATGATAGGAGAAGCAAGAGACTGGAGTCTAAGTGGTTTAAGTCTTTAGTAACTGAAGTGCTGAAAAAGCTGTGGTAAGGGCCTGTCATGGTGGAAACCCTATAATCCATATTTGGAAATAAGCATTGAGGTAAAATGCAGTCTTTTATGCAATCCTAAATAGAGGGTCTCCAGGTCTGAGAGCAAGATACCAGCTGGCCAGAGAGGTAACAGCTGTGCCAGTTTCTGAAGCAGAGGGCCAAGTATGAGAGCAGTTGAATGGAATCATGGTAAATGATTTCAAGATGGCTTAAACAGTTTCTGTTAAACCATCAAGTATGACAGGATAGTTAGGAATTACATTTCTCAGTGTGTTCTCAGCCAGAAAAAAAAAATGTCTGGCATTTGAAAGGGCATTGTGAAGAATTCCAGAATCTGAAAGATGTGCCTCTCTCTGAATAAGCAGTGCCAGAAGCAACTGAAAAAGCTTTATGCATTTATGTAGATGACATCACTGCAATGATAGGAGAGTTCTACACCACTGAGCTTGCAAACACAAGGCACATGAAGCTCTTAAAGTCTTATGGTTAAGGTGCCTTTTCAGCTGTTCAAAGATGGCAAGGAGCAAACAGAATGGTGACCTCATATTCAGAAATGGGGAATGAAGATGTCGTACAATTATAGAGGAATCACACTCCTCATCCTTCCTAGGATATCTCACACCACAGAGATAGAAAGGAGGCTTCATCTAATATTTGAGTCTGTGATTCAGGAAGAGCAATGCAGATTCCATGCTAAGCACAGAACACTGGTTCAAGTATTTGTTCTAGTCTGGATACTGCAAGCGTCATGGGAATTGTCCAATCCTGTCTACATGTGTTTTGTAAAACTGGCCAAGGCATATGATTGTGTACCCCAGGATATTTGTAACAGGTAGCTGAACAAAATTTTAATTCCAGGAAATTCATTCCATGCCATTTGTTCCAAGTCCTTGGTGTTAATAAATTCAAGGTCTATGTAGTAGAAGGCCTCTTTTCAAAGCAGACTCAAGGTGATATTTGTACTAACAGGGGAAATGTGGGCAGAGCACTAGGGAACTTTTCCTAGTCTTTTTGGCTTAAAGAGAGAGGGAATGTGAAGATGTTTTTTTCTGTTTATTGATTATTGATTGGATATTTTACAAAGTGAAAATTGAAATTAAAATGGAAATGTGTAAATATGATGCAGTGCATTCAATGCATGTTTTGAGATCTTTTATATTCACTTGAGTGACCATGAATTCAGGCAGATGGTATCTTGGTTTAACACATCATCTGACAAGTGCTTCTTAAGTATTTTGCAAGTGGTGCCTACATAGATTTGCTTGCAATTGTATATTACTATATACACCACAAATCAATACGCTTGATAACACCATTGCTTTTTACTGATTTATTTTTGATAAGTTTTACAAGCTTAGACCCTACAACCTCATATTCATAAACCCCAGGGATCCAAGATTTCTTAATGAACCTCAATACTAAATTTTATTGGAGACTTACTATGATTACTAACAGCTAAAATATTTTAAATTCCTCAGTCTTGATAAAAGAGACCAAGGCAGAGTGCCTACTGCAGCTGCTACTGCATAATCTGAAAGCAACGCATTCCTGTCTGCCTAACAATAAAAATTTATTTTATGATAGTTTTTAAAAGCTATGATTAGAGTACTTGTTTTGTTTTTGTTTTATGTTTTTTTTAGAATGATTCATCTCTGATAACTCTTGCATAATTAAGTATAACATTTAATTGTTATTCTGTGTAATCATATTTAAAAAAAATATTTGTTTTACATGCTCTGCATTTTCAAAATAGTCTCAAACACTAGAACAGTGTCTTTCATGACCCAGAAACTATGCATATTGAATTGATGTATTTAGTTTAAAAGAGGCGAGCCTTGAAAATTAAAAATTGGACAACTGCAATAGGTTTAACAATGGTTTGGGATAAAGAAACTACCATTTTTTCTACCCTTAATATTAAATCTAGAAAGTTAATTTTAGTCTTTCTAAAACTATTAGTAAACCTAAAAAATAAGGGGGTATGCTTTTCTTTCAAAATGAGCACAAATTATACTGGTTACTAAATAAAAGTGCTACCGTTAACCCACTCAACAAAATCAAAAACAATAGAGTCATCACCTATCCAGAAGAAAAAACAATTATCAATATAGTGAAACCAAGTGCTAAATCATATCTAAGTGGATTAACATAATAATGCATCACAAAACCTTCCTCACACTATGGTACACTCATATTTGCTAATGACAGGGTATGCTGGGCTCATGGTAGTGTCATTAAGTTGCAAATAAATATCTTTCCAAACTTCAAAACTTCAGAAAATCAGCATCAAACTTCCAAATAGGATCAAGCCTCCAAACATAATGTGCAAGCATGAATTTCAGTAACCATGTCTAATATGTGCATGTGTGCGCGTTTGTCTTTATATATATATATATATATATATATATATATATATATATACACACACACACACACACATATATATATATATATATATATATATATATATATATATATATATATATATATATGGGTTCCTATCACTTCGTCGACATTTCATTTCACTGACAGTTCATTTCGTCGACAGTTCATTTCATCGACAAGCATTTTAGGTGAGGGGCTTCCCCCCAATGTGGGGGGCTGTGCCCCCCCACACCCCCCTAACTATATATATCGACTCCAGGGTCGCACAACATTGGGGAAGGGGGCAAATGCTTGTCGATGAAATGAACTGTCGACGAAATGAACTGTCAGTGAAATGAAATGTCGACGAAGTGATAGGAACCCATATCAAAATCCTGAAACTCCAAAACCGCGAAATACAAAATCGCGAACATAAACAAACCGTACACCATACAACACATAAACTATCCTATCCACCCTACAACAAACAAAACAACAAAACATTCACAAACACAACAACACAAACTAACACACCTACACTACATATAAGCAGGAGGGCAAATCCTCCTGCACCCCCCATGTGGGAGGGCTGCACCCCCCTACCCCACCCTATTTATATATACTAACTCCGAGATTGCACACACAGGAGAAGACAGCAAACTCACACCCAGACATTCTACAGTCCCTTTCATACACACACATATGCATCACATATATGCAAACACCAACACATCCAATCCTTACACACTCATACATTCACCTGCCCACCCTAACCCACACGTACAACTTACAAACACACTCACATACATTCAAACTCCCACCCAAAACCCTTACAAAACAGTCACTTATCTTAAATCACACCTAAATCCACACACAACACCATACACCATGCACACAAAACATTGCACGTAAAGAAGTGGAAAGCCATAGTCACGAATTTGAGATATTCAAATTCGTGATTATGCACTTTCTCTATTCTAAAAATTTGTCTTTATAGTCTCGGGATACTGAAATTCAAGATTTCAGTATTTCGAGATTATGAAGGGGAACTCTCTCTCTCTCTCTCTCTCTCTCTATATATATATATATATATATATATATGTATAGTTCTACCTGGGAATATCAAAACCCAAGATCATCAAAGACCACATCGTCGACACAAAATAAACAAAAATCTGCTTCATCAACAGACTGGATCAATGAAGATCTTCCCAGGGTAAGTAACCTGTTGGCCATGAAGGTGAACTTTGCCCTTTTCCTAAGTGTAGTGTGATATTGGAGTTGGTATACTTAGATTGGGGTGGGGGTGGGGGGGGTTTAGAAAGGTTTTGTGTGTTGTTGATAGGATTGCCACCTTTTCAAATGCCCAAAGTGGGACATTTTTGGTGCAAACGTCAGATTTTGCAGGGCAAAACATACCCACGGCCAGTACAAAGGACAGAACTTCAGTTTTTGCCTAAATAAAAGATTATTGTTGTATCATTTTAGTTGCTTATTCTGTTTCTTATAACATTTAGGTGTTTCATATACAAAATAACTGTTTTATGCAACTAGTACATAAAATATAGGACATATGCTTGTCCTAAAATCTCAGGACATTTGACATTTTTTTCTTTGCAGGACACAACTGCCCAAAATTGGACTGTCCCTCACAAAGTGGGACAGTTGGTAACCCTAGTTGTTGACTGAGTGATTACTTAACCTGGGAAGGTCATTGTTGACCTGGTATGTCAAGGAAGTGGGTTTTTATTTATTTTGTTTCGATGAGGTGGTCTTCGATGATCTCGAGTTTTGACATTCTGAAGTAGACCCATATATATATATATATATATATATATATAGAGAGAGAGAGAGAGAGAGAGAGAGAGAGAGAGATTGTGTATTGGAACTTTCCTAAGCTTAAGTGTGCTGTTTTTGGGTTATATGTATAAATATATAAATATATCATGCAAAATGGATGGGGGGGAGGGTTCCTTACTTTTTCTAGTGAAGATAAACAGCAAGAAACAGTGGGCTACCAGGAAGCTGTGTCAGATTTTTCTGCATTAATGTACTAGCCTTAACTTCACACCACTGTGAAGACATAATGTCAATGTATTTGTGTTCTTTGTATTTATTAACCAAGTAAGAGCACTGATCTTGGTGGACCTGTTTTAGATTCAGCACAGAAATGCTCTTTGGTTAATGATTTCCTCCAAGTCAAACAGTTAAAGGGAGGCTGAGGATCCAGTGCATCAAGTGCAAGACACATTTTAATACTTATCACGTTTTTAATAATTAAATCATTACACTTACTTATATCCATAAAGACAAACAATTCAGAATAAGTCAAACTTTTACAGAACTGAGCATTATAGTTTTGTCACACAATCTTTCCACACTATTAAAAAAAACTGTTGAAAAGCTTTTATAGATGAAGTTATACCATTTGGTAGAATTTAGATTTAGGCTTGAATTTCTGAAGATGTAATGCATAAGAATTATGAGCAATATCTGCAGCCAAAAATAAATGATCAAACTACTGACTAAATCACACCACATCAGTAGAATTTTCACAACAACGCACTTAATTCCACATTTTTTTAAAACAATAAGTTGCAGTCCAAAATGATATTAAACTTGCTAATACTCTTTAGATAAAATAGCTAGATCATAATTAGAAAAAATGCAGTCTTTCAGCGTTATCAAATTTAACCTTTCATGGTCTCCCTGGAGTATGTACTTGCTTTTGTTATTATTCTCATTTCTCCATTTTTTGTTCAAACGTATTATTAACATTAATTAATAATTTAGAGTTTGGGTAAAAAAACGCACCGACACTTGATTAGCAGACATACTGTACTTCCTGTTAACGAAAAGTGAAGGCCCAGCTCTGTACTTCAGTTAATCACCATTGCATTAGTATCCCTAACAGGCTTCTTCTATTTTCACAAAATTAGTGACACCTCATAACCAATGGATATTGATCTTGTAAAGATTTCTTAAAGACAAACTCCGTATTAGAAAACAATTGCTACATTTTATCTTGACCTGCTGGAATGATATCCTTGTTTTCATCATGTTTCAAAATATTATAAATCACGTGACACAAAAAAAAAATGAGAATGCAGTCACAGCATGCTTATTCTAACTCAGATTTGAAAGGAAGGTCTACTAAACTGCAAGAAGGAATCTGAAAGCATTCAAGCCACGTGCTGCAATCTTCTTATACTCTTCTAAAAGAGAAATGTCACATGATTGGTGCAATTGTTTCCTCAGTATGTTTTCAGTTTTGTAGAACTATTATCCAATTCTGAATTCTCCCCAAGAGAAGAAACACTCACCTTGTCCAAAGCATAAATTAACATATCTATGAGCTCAGCCATCAGCAATTTATCACGATTAAGTCAGCAGTGTTAGCAAGGTGAAGCATGATAGGAAAACCCAAATGACCCAAGGTAGTAGCACTTCCAAATGCACTGCAGTAATCCCAGCCAGAATAACATCAGTACATATATCAACATACCATAAATAAAGCAATCCAGGATTGTAGTTCTTCAATAAATGATACAACAATCCAATAATAGAACACATCCACAGAACTGGAGTTCTCTTGCTATTGCAAAGCATCAAAACAAGGCCAGAAATGTTAAAATACAATAACAGTATAAAAATAATGATTCCAAGAAATTTCAACGCAAACAAAAAGAAATAGCACTTTAATAAGCAAAATGGAAAATGCCTTACTACTTTGTAACGCAGATGCTTTTTGAAGTATAACATAATAAAATGTGTCAAGGGAATTTGTAGTTAGCAAAAATCCATGAGTCAAGTAATTGCTTAACAATCATTAATTTAAATTCAAACAATACCACACCAATGCTATGTCTTACAACTAAACACATATCAGTTATGAATATAAGTTCTAGTTCTTTATTAAATTTGAAAGTATACAGCAATAACATTACTGCTAAAAAACATCAAAGATCTTTCACTATCATAACTAAAAATAAAGCTATAAAAAATACATAAGAAGTTATCTGTAGCATAAATTAAAAGATAAAAATGGATAATACTGTACATACATAGCTATAAATCTGAGCATTAGCATATGCAAATATATATATTTATAAAACAAAGACCTACACATATATAAAGAAAGAAAAACAAATACAACCTCGAAAATAATGTTACAAAAAATACTAAGGTAAAGAAATTGTTAAAACAATTCGGTCTGACATTAACTAAAATGGAAATCCAGAATTGTTCTGTCTCTTACTATTGTAGCATGTCTCTTGCCTCTTCCCTTTACAGTTTTGCATTCTACAAAATACTTATTGGATTGTCCATATAGACAGGCGTTCTAAAACAATTCCTAAGAAAACTGGATATCATACATAGATTTTATTCTCATGGCATATAAGTATCTACACAACAAAACAACAAAACAATACCACAAGGGATAATAGACTTGAATTTCCTACCATACTCTTGATAGGATTTATAAAGTCAGATTTTGTAAAACTCAGACCATTCCATACCATATTAACAAATCCCACAATTCCAACACTATGTTTTTCATTAGTGTTTGCAGTGGGGGTTGATGGATGTAGGTTATAAATTGGTTAATAGTCATCATATGGTGAACTTTAACATTTGGGTGGTGATGTTGATTACACTACATCACAACCCTATTCTTAATGCGCTAAGTACAAGGTAGAAGGTTGCAGAGCAGTTTTATTGTGAGTTGGGTGTCAAAAACAAAGATCATCATTGTTGGTACTATGTGTTGCTGAAGTAGGCCCTGTATTATCTGATCTTTAGGCATCTTTTATTCTACAGTTTTTAAGCAAAGTATACTAATTACAAGAAAATGATGGGTGGGTGAATTATTTTAACATTTTGCCATTTTATATAAAATGTCTTCAATACTCTTTTAACAGATTTTCCTTTTAGATATGTCCCTGTGACTTCGATTATGTGAAACAATTTCTTTCCTTTGGGGACTAAAGTTTGTTTCCATGTATTCTTCAGTTCTTTTATTTACTTATTATTTTATTTATTATTCTGTATCGAACTACATTAATTGCCAAATCAGCAAATAGGAATTTAACTGAAAATAAAAAAAAAAAGACAGGCAACATGACTGGATTACAATTCTTCAGATCTTCCTAGAATTATTGCATTTTATTTTAATTTGTGTGGCTTGCTTTAAAGTGCCATTTTGAGGTTATTGTACATTGTTTTTGTATTGTCAGCTAAACAGATAGTTAATTATTTTAGTTAATTAGATGGCATAGAAACAGGTCCATTGCTAGTAATGTCATTTTCGAACTGGTTGCTTGTGGTTAGTGCTTTATTCTACTTTTCTTTTTTTTCATATGTAAACACACATAATTTCATTATGTAGTACTTTCGTTATATAATCAGTTAACCAAAAGCCTATTTTGAGCATGTATTAGGCAAAGTTGTTTTTTTATGTTGATGTGACTCGGAGATGTGATGTTTCTCTCTGGCAGGAGGTGCAGAAAATATATGTGTATGGGGTGCAGTTTCTAGAATCGAGCTCATTTTATATGTGGTGATTGGCATGCTTGAAGAAATAGGGGCTTTTATTATTATTATTATTATTATTATTATTATTATTATTATTATTATTATTGTTTCCATTTTTTTTAAGTACAGAGTGTAGGTTCCATAAATGGCTGTATTCATTATTTGTACATTTGCATGCTGACCAACTTTTGTATTTTCAGCATTGTGCTGCCATGCTTTGTTTTAATTTTTTAAACATCTCTTTATTAAGAAATGTGCAGAAAAGACTTATATGTCCCTGTTTTCTCATCAATAGACATATTTAATATTTATAAGCATAAAAGCCAACTTACTGTGTAAAGATTTGAATAGTAACTATTTTTCTACTCATGGTGCTCAGTTATCTTTTTCGCATACATTTGTTTAAACGCAAGAACACTGATTTTTTTTTTTGTCTTTCACTGCAGGCTTGCCAGTTACAGTAAAGGCACTTAAAAATATATATATATATACATGCGTGTATATATATATATATATATATATATATATATATATATATATATATATATATATATATTTATATAGCTGGAACCATGGAGTTCAGTTTACAATTCTATATGCTGTAATTTTTATATATCTTTAAATATGTTTTTTTGTTGCTGCAGTAGCAAACAAAATTAACCAAGAGACTCAGAAAGATGGCAACCAAGGTTGAAGCCAGCCTGCTGTTTTTTACCTTATTTGTGTAACAAGACCTTCATTGAAGGTCATTAAGAATTAAGAGTGGAAGAAACCATAATGAGAGGCTGAGCATGAAAAATATCCCAGTTGTGGCTGCAGCAGGGTCTGCAGTAATAGCATGAACTACTGAGGTGCAGCTGCTGGGTAAGATGAGGAAAGGCTGGGGACACTGGTCATGTATGCACCTCCAAGAGGCTCTGTACAATTGTACACATAATAAAGCAGCAAGAATGAGAAGTCATGAGGAAGCCTTAAATGGCAATTCACATGTCATCTCTTTCTGTTTTTTTTTACCAAATTAAGGAATGGAAATGGGAATATAGTAACAGAATGAAAAAGGTGGAAACAAGCTAAGGGTAAAAATTAAGGCGAAAACCTAAGGAAAGACATGAATGGAAGTGAAAAAGGTGGGGCTAAAAGACTGTTTTGGGGACAGATGCCCATTTTGATAGATCTATACATAAACACACACACACACACACACACACACACACACACACACACATCTTCATAGATTGAGGGATACAGAGAGAGAAAAAGAAAGTATATAGCTCAGCTGTCACCTGTAGTTAGGGATAAGGCAAAAATTATTATAATAAAGATCATAAATTTAGCAAGTGTTCGATATGCTGGTCACATTAACCCAGAATTTGTAAAGAAAGGTTCAGTTTAACAGGGATGAAGCAGAAGAGATATAACAAATTAGATGTGCATTTATCTAAATAAAGTAAAATTGAGAGATTTTCTGACATAGTAAGAGGGCTGGCAAAGAAGTAAGGGATGTAAGTGGAAGGTAAGAGAGTCGGTGTAGTTTGCAATGGTACACAAACATAGAAGGCAGGCAAGACTTACAGGAAGGTGATTAGTGTGTAGCCCCACATTTTTGGTGTGAAAATGTGGTGTTAAGGTATGAACGATGGCATGAAAATTGTGAGGGAATTACATATGGTTCTAACTATGGGAGCAGTTTTTCTTGTTATCACCTCCATCAGTTACAAAAGTAACAGCTTTACCCATAACAACACATCACCCACCCAGAAATGATCAGTGAGATTTTCAGGTACTCATGAGTGTGCATGACATAAAGAGAACCTCTTAGCATGACTCTGGCCACAGACACAACTCATAGGAACACCTGTTCAATAACCATGTTTAAAGCTTCAGATTTATGTTAGATAAACCCTGGTAGCTGCATTGAGTGTCATTGTGCTACAGAAGATTACAATCAGGCAGTCTCCAATGCTTGTGTAACTGAAAGAGACTTTCATTACCACAAGATGCACTTGTCAAGTTGTGTGTAAGGTAGGACTTCAAACGTTGTACATACTTGCTGGCATCTCATAAAATGCATGCTTAAAGTGCTATTAAAATGTCTGGTAATATTGTAAGCAAGAGATCCATTCATAAAGAGTACTTTGAGATGTTTCAAACACCAGGGGGTTAGCTTGCCATGCAAGAGTGCAAGTCCATCAGCACCTTTAAAGTAAAATTCTACAGCATGCATGTTTTAATTTGTTGCCTTGTTGCCTTTAGCTGTAGCAGTAATGCAATTACACAAGTGTCACTTGTGCATGATTTGTTGGTGTGAGGCCATACATAGCTTGCTAACCACTTATTACAGGTAGTCTATGACCTGGCTAATCCCATTCTGCATGTCATACCATAGCTATGCTGTTCTGCTAGTGTCTGTATAATATTTTTATTTTATTTTTTGGAGGGGTGAAACTGGGTGAGTAAGGGCATTGTAACGTGCCTAGTAATGCAAATGTGCAAGCATGACAGAGAGTACATGTGGATAGCATGTGCAGGGGTGATGATGCTATGGCTTCTCTCCATGTTATTTGGCTGATTAGTGCTGGGTGATGTACAGATAGTTATGTTTTTGTCCCACAAAATGTATAATGACAAAACATTTTGATGACACATACCTGAGTGTCACAAATGTAAATTTCTGTGTTCTGCATGACATACACTGTAGATGAAATGTAAGGATTCTTCTTACTTAATGAGGGATCTGCAGTTTCACTGAAGTAAATTGCCCCTAAGTTGATTCTGTGTATATCTGAACCTACTGTAACTATCTGCATATAGTCCTATCAGCTATTCATGATTACATCCCTGTGATATAAAAGACATGCCATGGTCTGATAGTGGCATTAATTACATAGATAGTACTGAGCAACTGCCTGTCACTGTCATCTACAGGCTCGACATGGTATTGTTTATTGCCTCTCCGTTTTGGTGGTGAGTCAGGGAGTATACGAGAGGTGACCAAACACTGTTCAAGACTATGTAGATATGTGTATTATGGCCTACAAAGATTTTATTAATAACACCTACCTGTAGCAAAAAGGAAATCCATATAGATTTATGCAGGTGATGTGCTTCTCCTTGCATAGATTTTCCTTTTCCTTATGCAGTAGGATGCCAACAAAAAACAAACAACATTCATGCAATACTTACATATATAGAATGATATAGCAAATGATACGTATCTCTATATATACATATATTTCTATATACACATATGTATATGGGACTGCTACAGAATCCTGAAAGCCCAAAGTCATGAAGACCATCAGGGGTGAGCTGCCACAAGGTATATGGATGTATATCAACATACAATCCAACTAGGTTAAATGCAGGCCTACTGCCACCTGCCATACAGACGGTTCTGTTTGTCAGTGTGCTTGTGATAGTGTCAGTTGTGCCTTGTTATGTAACAATTACATCCCATTGTGTCAAATGAGGTCTTTACCCCCTAGGGATTGTCTACAGGGTGTAGATAGAGGCTGCTGAATTGTACATCTGCATTACTTACTGTTGATTGTTGGGTCTGCTGGGACCGGCCTTCCCAAATGTGCTATTGTGTTTAGATTTCATCATCATATGTGGGTTAGTAATAGTCAACACATTCCAGGGTTAGGTATAACAGAACATATAGATATTCTCATTAACCCAGATACCAGATACGGAACAGTTGCATAGCAAACAGAACACATGCATATATGGGACCACAGTGGTAATAAGAACAACATGCATGTACATTGATGGCACCATGCCACCAATGTTGGAATATTTCATTATAGCGCATGCATGGGAGTAATTAATATATTTATCAAACAACTGGACATTATCAGAACATAGGTGTCATTACATACCAGTTGGGGTGGGTATGTTGATTATTGTTAGAGCTAAGGTAGGGGAAGAGAAAGACGACAATTAACAACTAGTATATTCCTGTATTCCATATTACTCTCCTAGTCAGTGCTGTTATCTGTACCTTACAAGTCTTACTACACTACCCTATAGCCTTAGTTTGGACAGTGATGTGGCTGTTGTCATTGTTATACATGAACTGGTTTTACCTGCAGTACCTCTTACCTGGTATACTTGTGGAGGGAATGTTTGTTTACACTAACTGTTTCTACACATACTCCCAGATTCTGGGTCGTTGTTGTGCACATAGTTATCCAACTCTTTCTGCACAGCCTCTGGTCATGTGCTGATCACAAGCAGGTGTGCTGGGACATATCTAGAATATTGCCTTCTTCAACCTTTAGTGACCTGACACACACATATACATGTTTTCCGACAGTTATATTATGTAGCACAGTGTGGGTGACAGTGAACAGTGATACATTATTATTCAGAGAAACTGCAACACTCACAATTCCCTACAATGTCAGAGTGAACAGTACCAGTACAGGTTATTATGGTCTTAATTTCTCAGCACAGTGTTCTTATCCGACGTACCTGTGGGAGCAATGTTTGTTAGCACTACCTGACTGTTGCCACACAAACTTCCAGATTACACATTAGTATTATGCACATACATCTCACTGTTGTTACTGTACACACTCTGGTCAAAGCTTGACAACATGGGGGTGTAGCTAGGACATACTTGCATTATTACTCTCCTAAAAGTTTTGGGGGTTGCTACAGTGACAGGTTTGTTCTCATTGATGTTTGACAATCACTTGTATTCCCTGTTTGCTGGCTTAACATCTGGGACCATCCCATAGACTTTCCAGGGGGACAGGCAGCAGATATGGGCCCATATACTGGACATTCTGGTCACATCTGTACAGTTGTGTGGTATGATTCTGTATACAGCCTACTTCCACTCCCAGGATGCTGTGTCTGCTACAACTTCAAAACACTGTCCATCACAGTTGTGTCTGATATATATATATATATATATATATATATATATATATATATATATATATGTATATATATATATATATATATATATATATATATATATACTGCTGTATATCTCCTATCTGCTTTCTGTCGTATTAATCCTCTGTGCTTTTGCACTCTGACCTTGTATTACAACACTCTTATACAGATTTCCTAGACAGTTATATGTTGAAGGACAATGTGGGTGACAGTAGTGTGTAATACCTCATTATTCAGAGCAACTGCATCAGTCGCACTGCCATAGAATACCAATGTAAACAGTACCAGTACTTGGTATCATTCTTGTATTTCTGGGCACAGTGTTGGTATCTGACAGACTTGTGGGAGTTTATTAGTACTACCTGAATGTTCCCACACACAGTACCAGATTCCACATTACTATTATGCACATACATCTCACTCTGTTACTGGACACACTCTGACCACAGCTTGACAAGTTGGGGTGTAGATGGAACATATGTGGCTTCTTAGACTCATAAGGTATTGGGTAGTTGCTAGTGTGCCAGCTTTGTTCTCATAGATGTGTGTCAATCAGTTGTATTTCCTGTTTGCTGCCTATACATCTGGGATCATCCCACTGATTCCCCAGGGGGGCAGATTGATAGACAATGGATATGGGCCATTTTACTGGACATTCTGGACATATCTGTACAGTTGTGGGGTATGATTCTGGAGTACTACCACTGTCAGGATTCTAACCATGGCTGTGTGTGCTAAAAAAAAACAACAGTTCACATCTCAGTTGCATGTGCTATTCGGTTTAGCTGTCTGCATTTTCCCTGTTTACTGTCTATGTGTCTCTCAGTTGTACTAAATGGCCTCTGGGGATTACACCTGTCATAATCAGACATTCCTACACATTCAATTTATGATGCACAGTGTGGGTAACAGTGCTTAATACAACAGTACTATTACATGATTGCGAATCAACATTACCATATGATACCAGAGTATACACATGCAGTCCAGCAGTTAGACCTTTATTGTCAGGCTATTACAACTTTATTGACATACAAATGATATGAGACTCTTCCTGTCATATTCTCTAGTGTATGCAGTACTTGCCTTGAACAATACAGGTTTTATACAGGCAATTACTTTACTACTACTTTTAGTTTTATTTCCTGTGACAGTAAATGCATGAGTATTACTGATCTGCCTCATGTCACAACCTCACCAGATGACTGACGTGGGCCTCCTGGTTTGCAACCCGCTCCATTGCAACTGTGGGGGACATAAGAGGAATATTTAGTCATACGTATCCATGATGTACCTGAGCTGGCAATTATTACACACATAGTGGGGTGATACTTACAACTGGAACATCCCCTGCTGCTCTATCTTCTTGGATCCACTCCTCCAATAGGTCCCTCTTACACCACTTCAGGTCAGCATAGTGATGCCTGATCTGTTCACTAGTTTGGGGTATGCCAGTGACACTGGTGAGGCACGAGCGAGATGGTCCCAGGCCTCCACCTTATATTGGGAGCCCTCATACTGGCCTTGCAGCAGTCTCTGATCATGGTATTTGAAAAGGAGTCCTGCCATGACTTTGGACTCCTGGATGCACCATCACTGCACCTGAAAGCACACACCTTCTCCCTTTACTACCATTGTCCCTGCAAGGGGAAGCTACAACCAGTTATGAGATGTATTCCTGCCTCTTGGGTTTAGGTAGGGCTGATTTTCTGAACATTTCCATGATTGGCCAGTTTTGAAAAGGCTAGGCTAATGACAAACCTGCTTACCTAGGGTTGACATTGTTTAAAGGGGTATAACACTGGTCACATTGAGTTAGCTGGCCTACACATTGCTTACACCTCCTAAGCTGGCCTGTGCAATGCTTAGCATTGCTTACATTAGACCTTGCATTATAATTCCTTTTTGGCATTGAGTTATTATTCATTACACCTTATATGTATGCCTGGTATCCATGATTCATGTGTACATACATTGTATGGGGTCCTTGTGTTCTATTGGGGACTTCAACACTCTATTGCACCTACACCTGACTTCTGGCCTTACTACTGTACTCCGGTTCACGTATTTATGTTATGTAGTTGGTTAAGGCACATATGTCTGTATACTGATTCCTTTCACAAGTTCAGTTTGGTTTTATTATGGTGAAGACTTGTTTGCTGATACCTCTCTTTTCTGTGCTTCTATGTTGGCTGTAACTATGGTGTATGGGGTCCTGGGTTTGAGACCTGCATGACTGTTTATTTTGTTGCTGGGCAGAACAAGGGCCATTGGATACAGAGTGTTTAAGGCACTTTTGAGTAGTTGTAAGCGGGTTTGTGTGGGTTTGCATGAGGGTAAGTAATACTAACCTCTGGTTGTAAATGTTTACAGAGAGTTAGCCTGAAAATTGCTTAACCTGTGTGCGCATTGCTTACCCCCATGCAAACAGGGTTAAACTCGCTTACTAGTGCTTAAATATGCTTACTACTGCTTATTGGTGCTTAAACCTGCTTACTGGTGCTTTATTCATTATGACAGTGACACCTCACATGTGCATTTACTACAGTACTCCAGTTCATAAATATATGTTATTTAGTGGGTTATGCAACATAAATATTAGTCATAACGTGCTTTGCCATGGAAAATGGAATGTGCTGCAGTGGGAATCGAACCGGGAATGTCTGCTCGTAAGGCAAATGCTCTGCCCACTAAATTATTGCTATGCTGCTTCATTTGCATATATCTTCCTTATTATCCTCTTTAGCCATTTAAGCTGCATTAACCATAGCTAAGTGATGGGCACACCCATGCACCTACGGTTAGATTTAATTGGATTTCAAAATAAAAAAAATAAAGGGTTCGTTCATTTTATTGGTGATTACTTGCTGTTGTACGTGAGGGGGAATATTTTAGGGGATATACAGACGCCTATGAGCAGTCTCGCTCATTTCTTACCCCTTTCTGCTGTTCTTCATTGCGGGGGCATGTATATTCTGAGAGCTCTGCTCACAGACACGCCCCTTGCACTCTTACTCCATGTAAGATTAGGAGCTCAGGCAGCACGCTTCATTACTATGCATGGCGTGTTGCCATCCTGCTCCTAAACGGCCACCTCTATGCAGGACTAAGCTAGTCCTGCATGGAGGAATAGTAAATCCGGGGGATAGTTAAAATAGTCTAAACTGAAATTAGTATAAACCTGCAAAAAAGTTCTTCAGACAAAAACTGTCAAACACAATCCAGAAGTCAAGATAAATGACGTCTCCAATTCCATGTACATTCAGACATGCAGCAATCACTTGAATAAATATAGCCAGTAAAAAATAAAGATTTCTAAATGCTGCAGTTTTCAAAACACAACAATATAAGCCTACCTTCAACTATTATAATACCGTGACTAAAGTATGTAAAGACACAAAATTACCCCAAAGATAATAATGGAAGCTTTCTAAGGCATAGATGCATACTTGTGAAGAAATGACACTTACATATACTGAAACACAAATATTCCCATATATTGTGGAATACATCAATTAGAGGTCGCAAGTCGCCAAATATAAAAATACATATGGGATATCAGTGCCAGTTTAAGAGTAGCAGCGCACACATATAAGCAATATAGATAAAGCAAAAAGCTTCCCAAGACAGAATTTCTGATTATAATTTAAGTGGCTAGCTAACGTTACACACATAAGCATTATATAGTAAAAGAAAATATAAGAAAAGTATTAATGCTAATGACTTGCTATTAACAATGCATATCCTAGAAGACATGATAGAGCCATCTAAGTTAGAACTTATGCAAACCTGCAGGATGAAGGTCATGATTCTAAAGCAAAAAAAAAACTGACATTATTACAATTAAAAACATATTTTAACTCAACATATAATTAATGATGCCACTAGCACATGAGTACATGTACCCAATACAGAATAAAGAAATATTAAAGTAACAGTTTATACAGCATCGTGCATGCAAAGCTTACTACAACTTCTGTAGTAAAGCAAAGATACAAACACATGCAAAAACAACACTTATATCTAGAATAGCACAGAGTCTACAAAATAACCATCACAAAGAATAGAGAAATGCATCCATGGTCTACAGAAATGCAAATAAAAAGTGATTACAATAGCATCAACATAAAATATATCATATATGTCCTAAGGAAAAAATAGCAAGATAATCAATGTCATAGAGGTCTCTTTCTCAGTACAGGTTTGAGAGAGACCTTTTCATTCAAGCCTGTTCTGCATATACTTTCAACAAAAGTATCCATTTATGTTCACTACTCTCACAGTCTTGTTTCTAATATCAAGTTCCCTTAGTTTACTCCTCATAAGCTCTATAGAAAAAAAAATGAGTGAATATCCTTCTCCCTTCCTATTGGCCTTCCCTTTATAATAGGCAATGTAGGTGCAATAAGTAGCAAAATAAATCAGGTCTCTACTCCTACAATCAGCATAAAAATTCAAATTAATAAGTAGTACCAGAAATCTGATGAACAAATGAAGAACAAATATAGATATACATGCAGGCTTTGATATAACTACTTCCAAATGTCCCCTTCCTGTTAGAAACAGGCTTACCACAGCCATGTAAACTTCTGTAGCACAGCTGTTATTTCAGTGATAAATTGCTCTTAAAATAAAACTTGGGTTCAAGATCAGCCACTTTCCTGACATCTGAGTCTGCTAATAGAATAGGCCAGTTCTTCTGTAAAACATCACAGACTATGCTGCCATCATTGGAATATGTAAACAAGGATCTGTACTTAGCACAATTACCTGGAGTTAAGGGGACAAGGTGTCTATGCTCCTGTATCCTGGAGAAATAAGTTTTCCCTACAGTGTCTCTCAGAGCTAGTGTCTCCAAATTTATCTACTGCAGACTTACTGTAGTCTCAATCCATAAAATCTTTCTTCAGTTGTTGAAAGGCTGTAATCACATCATCACCTTTGTTATGCAACCTCATGTTCCTAAGGAACTGTCCTTTCAAAATATTGCCAGTAACATAACCTGGGTGCATACTATTTCTTAAAACGAGAGTATTTTTCTTACAAGGTTTCTTGTGGATTCATGTAACTAGCTCATGCAGATCATTTCTGCAGGCAGAGATGTCCAAAAAAATCTATAACATCTCTACAAGATGTATAACTAAACTGAAGAAAGCTCATTGTTCCATGCAGAAAATCAGTGAAAGCACTAAGGTCATGCTTACCACCTTTCCAGAGGATAAATATATCATCCACGAAACACCTCTAGAAACATGTCGAAGGGGCATACACATTACCTTTTAGAACAGGGGTGTCCAACCTTTTCAGTTACAAGGGCCGCATTGAGTCAACAGAAATGGTCTGGGGGCAAATGGCAAGTGAGGACCAAAAAAAAAAAAAAAAAAGGTCTCTCAGATTAACTGAAGAGCAAAAAAAAAAAAAAAACAACGCATCATAAAAGACCCCAGGTTTATGCGGACTAATACAAAGTCAGCCCACTGGCTGTATTGGCTGTATTGTAGGTGAATTTGAACAATAAATAAATTAATAAATGCATAATATTTGCCCTAAAATTCAATATCTCATTCTAATTATTAAAAAAACAGTTAAATCTAACATCTTAGTTTATGACCTCCCAAAGGATACCATTATGCTTTTCTTGACATTTATAGTTTTAGTCCATGGCTTTAACACCAGTCGTCTGTCTGTGTGTGTCAGCCCCTCCTGGAGAACATTTGTGTCAGTGTGAGATTCAATGACTGCTCCTAATTTGCGATCTACAAATTCATTCAGTCAGCCACAGACCACTGTCAGCCTCGATTTCTCAGTAGTAAATACCAAAAGGCTGTCCAAGGACTGATACCAGACAGACTACACTTGTGACTGGCCTCTTTGTAGAGGTGGACTCCCCAATTCCAACTTCCTGGGGCCTGTCTGTAAGCCAGCTGGCTATCCACCGGGTGATATATGGGTTTGTACCCAACCTCCTGTGTTTGTCAACAATGCCAGAGAGGGGTATTGTGTCAAATGGCTTCATTTTTTTTTTAGCGGTTTCTTCTGACCCTTCCTCCTCCCTAGTTTCCTCTTTGAGCTTTGGCACTCTCCCATACTGCAGCAGTGAATATAAGGACATAGTACAGTTGTGTAAAATCTTACCATAATGGTAGGTGTCCTTGCCTTCACTATTACAGTATTCGCTCCTTCCTCCACCCCATAGTTCTTTACCTTCCAGGATGTACACTGTACAGATTACCTCTTGGGTTCCTAGGACTGGTGTTCCTCCTAGTGCAATCAGTTCTGTTTTTGGTAAGCCTGAACGTCATGTTTATGCCCTCCATTATGCAGGGTGTGTACGGTGATGTTTGACATACCTTTTTAAATTCAGAACTCCTTGAAGACTGGCCGGATGTCAGGCTTTTGTGGCAGGGAATCTCCATATAGTTAAGAATACTGTCGCAGTGAAGTCAAGGACATCTACCATCATGGTAAGATTTTACACAACTGTACTTTCCCATGTCTTCACACCACAGAAATACACATATTGCAGGTTAAATTACATACAAAAATACAAGTCATTTCACAGTGCAGTTTTCTGTTACATATTTTACAAAGCTAACAAATGTGTTATCAAACCAGAAATAAAAGTATGTCTCTATCCTGGCAACACAGGCCCATGCAGGAAAATGGGCTGTCTTTGCTTAAACTTAAAGCCATGGTGCAGCTAAGTGTTGCATCACTGGCCCAGTCCCATCTATCCTCCTATGAAGGTCTTTCATTCCGCTATTATATTTTAAAATTTACAGGCTCTGTGTTAGTAGTGCATAGATAGAGTTTTCTTGCAGTTTTAATATCTATCCAGGTTACCTACTCAATGCCAACATTTTTCAGTACATTTCTGTAGAACACTTGCATTCTAAAAGCTGAACTTAACTTTGTATATGCTTCTGTGTGTTAGCTTCAGAATAATGCATGGCTGTATTGGGATAGAACTGTAGACTGGTAGAAAACAAAGCACTACTAGCTTATTATTCTCCATACATTAATGCATAGGTCTGGGCTGTTTGGATATCTCCAGGTTATTTTCCCATCTAACCTGACATTTTTCTATGCAGGCAAGTGAAATTTATTAATACACCAGAGACAGTACATATGTAAAATCACAAGGTTTATTAAGTGAGACATAAACCAAAACTTCAGCCCACATGACTTTGCAGCTTCAAAACAAGACAGAGTACCTTAACTGCTTCTAAATAGCAAGGTTCAGTTCACACAGCACAATTTAGGAAAAATGATGTCTTTTAACACACTCCAAAGCCCAAGGTAGCAGCCCTTTCCCAGACCCAACTTTCAGCTCAAAGAAAAAACATCCACACGTTTAAATCAACAGGTAGCCCCCAAATGAGATGTCACTTGATGCTTCCAAGCTTTCATTAAAACACTACTAACGGACATCACAGAGTGAAACACCTGCACCTTACTGTCCCTGATCATGACTGGTGTAGCTTCCCAAATGCAACGGCACATCTGTGTTACAAAATGTATCGCAAAGCACACTAGACTAGTGCAACCCTAATTTAACGTTATAACCTTGCCATACACTGCAGAATCCCTGTTGAAATAATTGCCTTCACTAATTTACATCTACACATCAAATGCACTCGTTACATTAAGTGATGTAGTGTAAACTCACAAAATTACTTGGCTTACCTTTTGCTATGTTGTAGTGTAGTCAGTGTGTACTGTACTCCAAAATAAAATTAATCCTCTCTCCACGATCTCGCTCCTACCTTCACCATAACTATAAAAAACGACCGAACGGTGTTTTATACCAGCGGAAAGACGCTGGTATGAAAAAAAAAAAGAAAGTTGGCGCGAACAACAAAAGTACGCGGACGTGTAAACACATGGAAAAAGTTAAATTAAAATTAAATTTAAATTTAAGGGTCGCATGGAAGAGCTCTGAGGGCTGGTTGGACACGCCTGTTCTAGAACAACATTTTTCTCCCAGTAAGGAAGCACCAAATTAGCATAGCTGTTAGTGCATGCAGTGCCCATCGCAACACCAGTTTTCTGTAAATAGAAATTAATACCAAATACAAAAACATTATTTTCAAGTATAATTTCAAGTAGCAAACATAGTAACTCAATTTTATTGGTAGAAAATGTTGTATAGGATGTCAAATACTGTCTGACAAATTCCACCCCGGCACTGTTTGGAATAACTGTGAACAAAGAAGACACATCAAGAGTCACAAAGATGTAGTCATAGCTGCAAAGCTTCAACTCAGCCCACATATATAAATCTTCCCAAAAACTTTGAGTCTTTCAAAACTATGTCAGTCTCATCTAAAACAGGGCTAATGGTCTTCTCAACAGAAATGAATAAGGGTTTTGTTACCCATCCTTGGCTGGATAAAATAGATCTCATTGGGGGTTCCACAGGATTTTTGTGTACCTTAGGGAGTCCATACAAAATTGGAATAACTGGATTCTCAATAATAAAATATTCAAAGAACTCTTGATTGATGTATCCAGCCATCAATAGATCATATACTAAAAATGAACTTTATTGATAAAGCCATCCACTCTGTGCTTAGCTATATTCACATATGTAGTCTCATCACTCAACATGGACAACATCTGTTCTATATAAAGATCTCTGTCAAGTACAGCAATGCCTCTACCCTTATCAGCAGGGTGTATTTCTAGATGTCAAGCTGTCCGTAGTTCATGTAGGGCTTTACTCTGGCCTGGTGTCATGATATAACAACTATGCTTATGTCTTTCAGTTAACAAATCACATGTCTATACATAGCTGTGTGACAACATTACTGGCATGGGTACCATTTGTGAAAATATGGATTGTGCCATATACATTTTCTATGTAGGCCAGTCACCTAGCCTGTATTGATCATAATGTCACATACAGGTATAGCAGTGTCCCTCCTAACACCTCCAGCAGATGTTGCAGTGCCTGGACAGTTTGCATGATTACTCTTATAGAATGTGGGCATATCATAAAAGGTGTACAAGTGTGTTTGTGGAGAATCATCTCTGATCACTCTAAATCACATATGTTATGTCAGAGACAGGGGATTACTGGTGGTATTATTCTGATATTGTCCATGATTGTGTTTGCTTCTTTTATTGTTGTCCACAAACTTTTACCTGTGTTCCTCTTGCTGGAAACCCCTACTGGGATTACACTCATATTCAGGCAAATCAATTTCCACAGCTTCAAAATATGCACCCTACTCCAATTGTATATCACATCCGTAATAGATGTCCTCTGCACTGTTCATGTAAGGATGTTTATCTCACACAGGCATCTTCTTCAATGTTATGTCACCTTGTGTGAAAGGCACATAATACACATTTTCACCGTGCAGTCCATACTGTCCCATATTGATAAGTGATTGGTGTTACTGCTACATCTGTCTTCCGTTGACATGCCCTCATCTGTTGTACATTAGGTTGTTTCAGCTGTCCTCTTTCCCTGTGATCATTCCTACATTTTATCTGTGTGTCCCTATTCAGTACACAAATTTCCCCTGAGTATTTATTTTACATGGCAGTCTATGTTCCCTTACAGATCATTTACACAACTTCTGTACAGAATGCCAGGAATGCTGCATTTATTAATTTGCTTGAGATTGCTTTTCTTGGTGTCTGCATTTTGTTTTAGTTAACAAAACTGTGCTGCATTTATTAATTTGCTTGAGATTGCTTTTCTTGATGTCTGCATTTTTCCCACCATCCCACTCTAGTGTTGGTGTGCTCTTAAATTTGGTGGCTTTGGAATCTCCCACCCCTGCTGTAAATGTGATTTTGGACACTCCTCGCAATTCATCTCATTTGCTTACTGTACTGAGTACAGGGTGATCATTTGGGTAGAACTACCCCCTTGCTTCTTTGATTTTGGACACTTCTCTCAGTCCTAGCTCATCAGCTCATTCTACTTTGTACAGAGAGAGCATTTGGGAAGGCCAACCACCTTAATGTCTTAATCTTGAATTATCTTCTGTTCTTTCCCTATCCACAAAAAAAAAAAAAAAAATTACTCTTTATTCATTTATTTATCGTGATCTTCCTCCTTACTGTTAAGTGTTGAAGTGGTTTTATTTTGCTGTATTTATTACTGCTTGTTAGTAGCTTGATTAAATTGTCTGTTATTCTAACCCTCTTAGTTTTTGTTTTAGCACTTGGGCTTCAGGCCAGTTATTTTATATTTAACAAGGTTTTTGTGGTCTACACTGCTGTGGACAAATCCTTATCAAAACCCTCTCTTCCATCCCCAACTCCATCCAAGTTTCAGAACATTATGTCTGGACAATTGCCATCAGTTTCTCCTCCCAGTCTGGTCAACATGGGCATTCTGAGACAACATAGCAACTGCCTCATATTCACTGACAACCCTCTTCTCCTAGCACATAATTCTTCTACTTGCGAGGGATGCATCTATATCAGTAAGCTGGGATCCATGCTCTCTTGAGCCTCAGTCAGTACCACTGACAATGAAGAGATTGACAGCACAAATCCCACACCACCCACATCACATAGCCAAGCACAGCACACACCCACATATACAGAGGTCCTCAATAAAAACTTCCCCAAAACAGCAGAGACCTCCAAAACACACTCACAGACATTCCACACACAACACCAAACACATCACAGACAGCAGACAACATATCAGTCTCTCACAAACCCAGCCCATAAGGCATATGAACTAAACTCATACAGCCCATAAAGCACAACATTAAACCAAACATACTAGTCAGTGATGACTCAATTGTGAGACACACAGATAACCCCCTCACCAGGCTCGACAAGTAGAAGATCATGGTCAGTTGTCTGTCAGGTGCCAGAACCCACCACATCATACACGCACTTAAGTCTCTCTACAACAGGTACAGGTATGACTCTGTCATTGTTCATGTTGGTGTGAATGACTTGAGATGTACCTCCCTGGACTATATGAAGAGACATGATTGAACTGTCGGAGTATGTGTCCCAGGCAGGTATGACCCTAGCCCTAAGCAACATTCTACCTTCACCAAGAATGATACCACAATATCAACAAAAAATAATTGACTTCAACAATTGGCTTAGTTTTTGGTGTCATTGCAAGGGGATCAAGTATCTGTCTGCCTGGGATGACATGGATGAAAGACCTCAATGCTTTGCCAGAGATGGCTTCAAGTTGTCACCCCTGGGATTCAGGATTCTGGCCAAGGCTCTTGCCTCCCCCATTGTGCCTTTTTAGGCAATGTCCCACAGGCAATTCTTCCAACATAAAAGATCTGTCAAAAAAAATTGAAGGTCATGCTGCTTAATGCTAGGAGCCTTAACCTGAAAGTGTACTCACTGGAGGCTCTCCTAGCACTGGAAGATGCTGACATCTGTGCAATCACATAAACTTGTTTGAATGCTGCTCTGAGCATGCATGCCTTACCAGGCTATACCTCATTCCACACATTCTGACCCCAATGAGGTAGGGAAGACTAAGGTTGTGGAGTTTCTATTTTCATTAAAGACAAGCACACCTCCAGACTTGTTTGCCAACATGATACACTAAAACTTCTCTAGGTGCAATTGACAATTGGAAGACAACCATCCAAGTTATAGCCAGCTATGTACACCCCCTCCATGACTCAGGACACTCACTTCTCCTACCTGGACCTACTTTAGTCCATCAGGGTACCCTCTAACACCCTGATCCTTGGTGACTTCAAGTACCTCACCATAAACTGGGTGAAATATTCCTCCTCTAATGCACTCACCCAATGATTCCTTGATTACATCAATTATAATGCACTAGACCAGCTTGTCTCATCCCCCACAAGGGGAGATAGCATTCTTGACTTGGTTTTCACCAACATGGGTGACTGCTGCACCACCTCCATAGTAACTTCTTTGCTGGCAAGATCAGACCATCGGTCTGTCTCATTTGAAGTGTTTAGCCCATCCACCCTCCCCAGCCTTAACCAGGCTAAAAAACTTCTCAAAAACTGATTACAACCTTCTGAGGGAGGGTGTCAGTAGATTCACACCACCGGTCCCCTCAGAGAATGCAGACAAATATGCTGAACAGTATGCCAGTGCAGTATACAAGCTGCATGGACTCAGCCATACCAAACAGAACTAAAACCGGCTCCTCAAGGAAACATAAACCTATGTGGTGGACATCCTCTATCAACAGGCTTTACAACAAAAGGAAGAAACTGTTGTCCAAGTGTAAAAAGGCACAAATTCTCAATTGAAAAATCTCCCTCCTTAGCGTCGACAAGCAAATTAGATCACTAGTGGAAACCTCCAAAGCCAATTATACATTGAAACTAGCTTCCAAAACAAAGGCTAACCATAAAGCCTGTTTCAGTTACATCAGAACCTCCATGGCAAAGCCCAGGTTTGTTCCGAATTAGTTCTTAACGGTGCCACTTACACTGAACCTGTTGACTTAGCCAACCTGCTAGCAGATTGGTTCAGTGCAAACTTCACCCCCTGTCCCCCCAAAGGCCTATTCGACATCCCTGATACTTGCCCCACACCTCACATCTCTGTAGATCAAGTGTTAAAGGCCCTATCCAAGGCAAAGAACACAGCTTCCATGGGACCTGATAGTATCTCAGGCTGTATTCTGCAACATCTCCATCAAGAACTAGGCTCACCATTGAGCACCCTGTTCAACCATAGCCTAAGTATAGGTTTCATTCCAGCAGAGTAGAGAATCGCCATTGTCATCCCTTTGCACAAAGGTGGTGTCACTACTGACCCTGGTAACTATTGCCCCATTAGCTTGACAAGTCTGATCTGTAAGGCCATGGAATGTATTATTATTACTGACCACATAAACAAGGACATAGGCAATCTCCAAGCACTTGACCCCACCCAGTTATGATTCGTCAAGGCAGATCATGCCTGTTGAACCTGGTTGACTTTTTTGAGATTGTCACCAAGGCACTGGATGGAGGAAAGTCAGTCCATACAGCTTACCTTGACTTAGCCAAAGCCTTTGACACAATCCCCCACTCGGGCATCATTGAAAAGCTAACAGAACTTGGTGTAAATCCTTATCTCATCAGGTGGGTGGCCAACTGGCTCATTGATAGGATCCACAAGGCCAAAATAGGTGCCACTACCTCCGATAGCAGACCTGTCACTAGTAATGCCGCCCAGGGATCTGTTCTGGGACCCCTATTGTTTGGCATATATTTCTCATAGTTCCAGGCAAAGACAAAAGGACTGTGGCTGACCAAGTTTGCAGATGACTGTAAGATGGGTGCTGTCATTGACTCCCAAATGAAATTATGTTAACATACTTTAATAGGGTCTCACAGCAACAAATGACTGGTGGCAAACTCATGGCCTTAAGTTAAATGCAAAAAAATGTATTATCATACCATTCAGCAAAAACACAGTGCTTACTGATTACCACATTAACAACAACCCCCTAAGCACACAACCTGTTCTGAGTGACCGGGATACACAAGTTGACAGCAATCTCACATTTGACCATCATGTAACGGCAGTGGCCAGAAAAGCCTTCTACTTTGTTCATTTCATAAGTAAAGGAATTGCATCCAGAAAAAAGAAGGTTATTACCTCTCTCTACTCCTCCCTTATTAGGCCAATAATTCAGTACAATGCCCCATTTGATATGTACCTCTCCGAACACCTGCACCAACTGGAATGTCCACAGAAATACCTCACAAAGAGAATCCATGGCCTACAACACATGTCGTATGTGGACAGGCTCAAATCACTATCACTCTACTCTGTATCATACAGATTGCTCAGAGGTGACCTGTGACTCACCTACAAGGAAATCTTAGACCCTGCTCTATTAGAGGTGCTCCATATCTGTAAGTCTAACTCCTGTGTAGTACCCGATGAAAAGACTTAAATCTAACATGTGACATTAACAAAACTGCTGGAGAGACAAGTTTGTTTCCCAGAGGCTGCCCTGTCTCTGGAATAGACTCCCCATACACGTCAAGCAAAGTATGTCTCTAACCCTCTTCAAGCACAGTGTTGATGAGTGGATGGGCAACCACAAATTTGTCCCAGAGGTTCTACCTTTGTCCCACATTGACAGGGGCAACAAGTGTTGATAGTGTTTTTTTTTCTGGAGATAAACTCTTGGCTAGGCTTGTAAAGGCCACAGAGCCATTAGCCTAGTAATCTCCTATGATCCTATGATAACAGACCAGAAATGTACATGCACTATTGTAACTGTTTAAATGTATATATTTTAACAGTGGAAACTGGAACACAGGAGGTTAACTTCATAAAAATAGCGGGAATTAAATTACTTTATGGCTAGGTCATACATGATGGTATCTTTCAGTTTCATTATAGCAAGAGACACAATGCCTGTACTAGGGAGCTTTCTGAATTGCCTTTAGGGTGAAATTACTAGTCTTAAAATGTGGAGGAATGTGATTATTTATGACTTCCACCATCTGCCAAAGATCTAAGGTCTATGTATTTTCACAGGCAGATTATAAATACTGCCAAGCTTCCAGCAGTGAGGGTTTCCCCTGGGAACTAGAGTCAGATAACAAGACATTATGTCAATCTGCAAGCTATCACAGCAGTAATATTTGAGATATTAATTTGAGAAGTCTCTTAGAGAGACATAACATTCTGTATTCAGTCTTGGACCTGACAAGAACCATTCACCACAACATCTGCCTTGCTCTAATAAGTACATTTCTACAGTATACTAACTCTCTTAGATACAGTGAGGAATACAGTGAAGCTTATTTGAAATATTTTTGCTTATTTGAGAATGTCCTTTAGTGTTGTTTTTAATATTTTCTGTGATTTTGAACTCTGATGCCACTGTGAATATATATTGAGGATTTTCTTGTTATTTTATTATTTATTATTAAATATATTTAAACCTTTCATTGTGGCAGAAAAGGTGGCAGAGGCTTTATTACAGATTTTCAGCAGAGTAGGTTTCCCAAGAGAAATACTGACTGACAGAGGTGCCAATTTCATGTCAGACTTACTGGCTTGTCTGTGGAAGCACTTTGTGGTAAAGAACCTAAAGACCACCCCCAACCATCCCCAGACTAATGGTCTTGTGGAGAGGTTAAACTCTACACTAAAGACCTTGCTACGGGCACTTCTAGACCAGTTTAAGAGAGATTTGGAAAAATATTTGTTCCATTTGTTGCTTGCTTACAGACAGGTGCCTCGGGAATCCACAGTTTTTTCACCGTTTGAGTTACTGTATGGGCATAGGGTGAGGGAACTCAAGATTTAATTTGTGATGTGTGCGAGGGTGAGTGCGAATCCCACAAGGAGTCTATTGTGACATATGTCCTAAACCTCAGGACAAGGCTCAGGGAACTCATGGGCATGGCCCATGAGAACCTGGCAGAAGCCCAACAGCAGAAAAAGGACTGGCATGACAGGAATGCTCAAACTAGAGAGTATGCTGTGGTGCAGCACGTTATGGTTCTCATTCATGTCAGACACAACAAGCTGCAAGCAGTTTGGGTGGGACCCTTCAAAGGGGTAAGGAATCTCAGTGATGTTAACTACATGGTAGAACTTCTAGGTAGGAGTCAGGGGCACAACTTGTACCATGTTAACATGATGAAACCTTATCATGATAGAGAGGACCTTGTGCTGAGTATTTGCAGTGGATGGCAGGAGGAGTCTAAGGGGGATCTGATTACTGATCTCCTCAGTGATGCTCGGACTGACACCTCAGTGGAAGGGGTAGCACTGTACCAGCAACTATCCCCTACCCAGGTTTGAAAAATCTGAGCAGGGTTACAGGAGTTTGGGGCATATTCACTGGGAAACCGTAGTGTACCCACCTGATGCAGCACCATATATATATATATATATATATATAGAGAGAGAGAGAGAGAGGACCCCAAAGGCCTATTAATCAGTCCCCTTATAGGGTGCCTGAGAGAGTCAAACAGACTCTGATGGAGGAGAATAAGAAATGTTGGAACTAGGGGCAATCCAGGAGTCCAGCAGTCCCTGGGCCTCCCCAGTGGTGCTGGTACCAGGAAAAGGATGGCAGCACCAGGTTCTGTGTGGACTGCAGGAAACTAAATAGTCACACAAAGTCCGATGCTTACCCCATGCCCAGGACAGATGAAATGCTAGAGTAGCTGGGTGGGGCTAAGTATCTTAACACTATTGATCTTACAAAGTGCTACTGGCAGCTGCCTTTGACTTCCAACGCTACAGACAGGTCAGATTTTGCGATGCCTTTCAGCTTGTATGAGTTCATGAAAATGCTTCTTAGAATAAAAAAATGCCCCAGTGACTTTCCAGAGTCGGGGAGATCATATCCTAGCAGGAGCAGGAGATTTTGTCCTTGCTTACCTGTGTGATATTACCATCTACAGCCATTCCTGGCAAGAGCACCTTCACCATGTCAGGGAGGTGCTGAGCAGGTAGAATACAAAAGGTAGGGTTAACCATTGAGTCCAATAAGTGTCAGGTGAGTATGGCAGAGGTCTCGTACATGGGACATAGAGTGGGTAGTGGTAAGATAAGACCAGAACCTGCAAAGTAGAAGCCATTCAGGAATGGCTTTTCTCTGTAACCAAAAAGCAGGTGAGAGCATGTTAGGGACAGCATGGTACTACAAAAAGTTGGTCCCAAATTATAGTACCATAGCTTCTCCCCTCATAGACCTGACAAGGAAAAACAGGCCAGATAAGGTAGTGCAGACCCAGCATGTGAGCAGGCATTCCAGAAGTTTAAAGGAGCTTTGGGAGGACCCCCTGTGTTAGCCAGTCCAGATTGCAGTAAAGAATTTGTTGTGAAGGTGGATGTTTCAAACCATGGGGGTGAGGGTTGTACTCAGCTAGGTTTCTTCAGAGGAAGAAGAGCACCCAGTGGTATATCTCAGCTGTAGGCTCCAACCCAAGGAGGAATGCTCTGCAGCTGTAGAAAAGGAATGTCTAACCATAGTGTGGGCACTGCAGAAACTTCAGCCTTATCTGTATGTAATGAGATTCACTGTAGTTAGAGACCGTAATTCCTTAACATAGCTACACTGAACCAGACTGAAACATGCTAAGCTACTAAGGTGGAGACAGTGCAGCACCACAGTAGGTTTAACAATGCCAGTGCAGATGGGCTCTCAAGACAGGGTATGGAGTAATGTATTCCCAGATAGGCTCATCTCTCTTAAGCAATGTTTCTCAGGGGTCACTTGAAAAACTAGCTTGAGTTTTCGGGGGCGGGGTGACAAAGGGGGATACTGCCAGCACCGCTATCTGGAATTTTGAAAATAATAATATGTTATTTGTGAATATCAACATGATTTATATATGACACTTGTGTTACACGTGTATTAGATCTGTATGTCATGGGTATATCAAACTGCTGGTACAGAAGGGTGTGTTGAAAAGTGTTTTTGCAAAGTGCTGTTTGAAATTTCCTACTGGAATAGAACAAAAATGTACATGTACTATTGTAACTGTTTAACAATAGAATCTTGAATACAGGAGGTTAACTTCAGAAAAATAGCTGAAATTAAATTACTTTATGGCTAGGCCATAAAGGATGGTTTCTTTCAGTTTCATTGCAGCATGAGACACAATGTATGTACTAGGGAGCTTTCTGTATTGTCTTTAGGGTGAAATAATTACTAGTTTTGAAATGTGGAGGAATGTAATAGTTTTATGACTTTCCGCAGCTGCCAAAGATATAAGGTCTATTTATTTTCACAGGTAGATGCTAAATATTGCCAAGCTTCCAGCAGTGGGGAGTTCCCATGGAAACTAGAATCAGATGACAAGATATAATGTCATTCTGTAATCTATCCCAGCAGTAATATTTGAGATATTAATTTGAGATGTCTTTTAGAGAGACAGAGCATTCTGTACTTGGTCTTGGACCTGACAAGAACCATTCACCAAAACATCTGCCTTGCTCTAACAAGTAAGTTTGTAGGGTATAGTAACTCTCTTAAATACAGTCAGGAATATAGTGAAGCTTAGTTGAGTTATTTTATTTATTTATTTGAGACTGTTCTTCTGTGTTGTTTTAAATATTTCCTGTGATTTTGAACTCTGTCACTATGAATATATACTGAGCATTTTCTTGTTCTTTTTTATTTATTAAATATATTTAAACCTTTCATTGTGACTGATCTGTGTAGAGATGTATAAGTTTTGAGAGTACTTGCATATTTATTTAGTGACACAGTGTGGGCCACTCCTATTAGCCTTGCTCTTGGTCAAACTACCATTTGTATTAATATTAATATTACACAGTAAGATTGGACACCCTTTGCTAAGGGTCTTAAAGTAGCTGATAAGGAGTTGACTAGTTGCAGTGGTAACTACCTTCCAGTCTGGACAGAAGGGGGCATAGATAGTAAACATGTGCCAGCCTCCCCCAGGTGTGTGTGTGTGTGTGTGTGTGTGTGTGTGTGTGTAAATCAAACCTCAAAGAGTGTGTGTGTCAGCTACTTGGTCAGGCACATAAAGTGCTGGTTGGGCAGAGAGGGTGCCGGTAGGTCTTGGCTTGGTCACTCAGCTGAGATCTCAACTCTGTAGCTGTGCCAGTGGGGAGTCTTACTGGAGATCTGGAGAAAGGGTGAGAAACCAGCCCTAGACTGTGGTATCTGTGTGCTCTTAAAGGAAATTGGACTTGATGCAGAGAGTTGCATCTGGATATACTGTGTGTGTACCTGTTTTCCTCCCAGTGTACATCCCCACTGTTGCCAGTAATGAGGATTGAGGATCCTTGATTACTGGTCCAGTGGTGGGTCATCACAGCATATATGAACTTTGAGGGCACTGACACACATAACTATTAAAAACTAAAACAGTTAATTTTGCCTAGTACTGAGGCCACACGTAATGCTCTATCACTTAAATGTCACAAATGGATATTCAATATGGACACACTGGTAAGGTCACATGTGGTATATTAATACATATATATATTTTTATTTTGGCTAGAATCTCAAGTAAATAATGTAAGTAATTTAAAGAAAACAGTGCAAGGAGTTAAATTGTAAAATATACTCACTGACAACTTAAGAAAATGAGTATTAAAAAGTGGCCTTAAGTTTGCTGAACAGCTAGTTGGTTATCAGAATGCATATTGTTAACTGAAACTTCAAAACCTCAGGTCAGAGCTTGTTTATTTAAATTTTTTTAGGAAAGGGTACATTGCAAAATGCTACAATAGCTATTGAGAACAATACTGTACCCTGCAAAAAATGAAAAAAATATGAATGTTGCCTTTGTTATGTGGTAAGACCGAACTCTTAATTATTAAAACTTTAGAGTCTGCATTTTGTCATTTTACTGCTGAGATAGAGAAGAATGAAATACCCTATAAAACAGATAGAACTTACACTCAGTAGCTTTAGTGCCTAACCAAACAAATAAGTATGATAATTGACCAAAATATACCCTATTTTAAAGAGGTATGGAAGATATGGGTGGAAAGAGTTCAGACAAGTATATAGTCTCAGATACATAACCACAGTACAAAAAAATGTAGAATTAGAAGACAGAGAAGGAACCAAGATATGACTCCTGTATGCTGATAGAAGGGATAGATAAACCCAATAAACCTGATACACCAGTAGTTTAAGTTATAAAACATGTTGATGTAGAGACTGACACACAAGGTCTCATATTTAAAAAAATACAGTAAGAAATAGATGCTGAAGCTAAACAAGGCAGAGGACAACCTCATACTGAAAGAAAAGGAAAGAGGAAACCTAAAGAAAGTCCTAAGCTTCTCACTGCCACACCAGTGAGGAACGTCAGTCAGAAACAATATTTCAGTTGTAAGGGTAAAAAAAAGAAAAAAATAGGTAACTGCCAAATTAGAGAAAGCTATCAGTATGCATTGGGTAAGACATTTTTTGTTTTTCTGTGCTAACATTTATAGAAGATGAAATATAACCATGGATAAGCCCATACCTGTATTTCTAGAAGAGGACATTCACATCAGAGTACTAATGAAACTAATGCTACCTAGACACCCTCCACTGAAACAATGTCAGTTTCATAAATAGCCAGGGGGAAGATGATATCCGTCATCATCAACCCCCTTTTTCCCTTTTCTACATGGGGTCAGGGTGTCAAGTCAACTGCTGCCATCTCTCTTGTTTCAATGCCACTCTTCTTACATTCCTCAGCAATCATGCCTAACTGTCACGTTTTCTTTCATGCGATCCATTCCCTGCTTTGCTAGATGTCCTTGTTTCCTCTTACATTTTTAATTTCTGCCTCAAATCTTCTTCATAATATTATTATGCTTTTCTGCACGTGCCTGAACCACAGTAATATTTTCTCTATGACTTTCACTGCAATTGCAGGTACTTTGGCTTCTGCTCTGATTCCTAATGTCTTTTTCTCTCACACAGTGTGCATCCTACCTTCCATCTCAGGCAATTCATCTCCATGACCTCTAGCTTACTCAACTGCTCTGCCTTTCCTTGTCAGGTTTCTGTATCATATAGTAGTACTGGTCACACCTCTGTTTTCTACACCTTATTTCCAGCTTCTTGGTCAATCTTCTCTCATATACTACCCCAGACAGTCACCACCAGCTGGCTGCAGACTGTCTGACTCTGTATTTGACCTCCTCTTTCAGACTTCTCTTCTCCTCAACCACCCCTCCCAGATACCTGAAGTCTCAGCTTCTTCTGATCTCCCCTATTTCCTACCATTAGAACTCTTATTTGTACTAATTTCCATCCCACATGCATTCAGTTTTGCATTCCATTCCCTATTCTTTGCTGAGGTTCTTGCTCAGAGTCTGCCTTCAGTGCCACATCACCTGCATACAGCAACTTAGTTAATCTGTTTTCTTTGACCTCTTTGCTAATATAATCACTAACCAGTATGAACAGCAGAAGGTTCAGAGATGAACCGTGTTGCACATCCTGTTGGAATACCTATGTAAGACCGAATAATGTTTAAAGTTGAGTAACCTGGTCCTTGCATAATGCCTGCACTAATTCTACCAAGGTTTTTGCAACTTCAAACAACCACAAGATTGCTTAAATCAGCATTCTTGGTAAATTTTCATATGCTTTTTCCAAGTCTAGGAATGCCCATTTGGACTCTTTCCTCATCTGTAGCTTCTCCTCAACTATGTGTATCACTGTACATGTCAGGTCAGTTGTGCTACATTCTGATTTGAATCCTAACTGGTCATGTCTCATCTTACTTTCTATTAATCTGCATATTTATCGAGCACTCTTTCCAGAACTTTGATACAGAGGCAGGAGTTCAATACCTCTGTTTTGCCCACAGTTATGAATGATCCCTTTGTTCTTGAACACTAACATTAAGTTAGCAGTGCTTACCTCTGTGCAAACCCACTTACTCTGCTTAAAAGGGCCTTAATCACTCTGTATCCAACAGCCCTTGCTCTGCCCAGCAACAAAATAAAAAGCCTTTGCAAAGCTTGAAACCAGGACCCTGCAAACTATAACCAAAGTGATTTACCACTAAGCCATCTCAGATATAAAAAAATCTGCATGTTTTCACAAACATATCATCCAGCCCTGTCATTTAACAGTACAAGAAATGTATTTAAACATGTATATATATCAATATCTAAATAGATCTAACATATCTATATATGTAGATATATATATATATATATATATATATATATATATATATATATATATATATATATATAAATACACACACACACACACACACACATATATATATATATATATATATATATATATATATATATATAAATATATACAAATATACATACATATGCATACATCTATAGATATACATGTCTGCATCAATATCTATATATATATATATATATATACATACAGCAATATATATATATGTAAGCATAAATATATTTCTATATAGGTCTATACAGACATACATCTATAGATATAAAAGAGAACATAAAAACATATATGTCCACATCCACTGTTAATGGGGGTGAGGGGGCCCAAACAACATACAACTTGTACGTATAGATAACCCCCACAGCCAAACACGTTTGCCCTGCAATACAATACCAAACATTGCAGATTCCATAACCAGGACCTGACACGACATGGGCACCTGTATGATGTCAGGCTAGTATCAGTAACATATCATGCAGTACAGTCTGGCTACCATAGGGAATGTACAATGTGGAAGCAATCAACATTCCTAAGATGCATTTACACAGACACATATATGCAGATACATATATATATATATATATATATATGTATATATATATATATATATATATATATATATATATATATATATATATATATATCCACACATATATGGATTCACTTTAGAAGCTTGAATTCCCAAAAACCCGAACTTCATATGGTCGAGACCATAAGTTCGATTTTTGGAAAATTGAACTCCTAAAATGAAACATAACAAAAAAAAAAAAAAGTCAAACATCGCTGTGCCACTCACACACCCGTACTTAAATATACCAACTCCAAGATAGCACTACAGTGGGGTAAAGGGAAATCTCCCATTTCACTCTGTATGAGGAAGTGCAAAACGGGAGATTTCCCATTTCCTGTCAACATCGCAAAAAAAATGAAAACATTACTTACACACAGAGCATACAGTGGTCCTTGCCTCTGTGTGTAAGTAATGTTTTAAGGTAATTAAAGTGTTTTTTAACACTTTACACATTCGAGTTACTGAAAGCTCGAGCATATGATCTTGACCATATGCAATTCAAGCTTTCAGTAATTTGAGCATGTAAAGTGCTCCTATATATTTATATATATATATATATATATATATATATATATATATATATATATACATAGGTTCATAGGTTGATATATATATATATATATATATATATATATATATATATATATATATATATATATATATGTGTGTGTGTGTGTGTGTGTGTATGCATACCTTCACATACACACACACAGATATGTATAGGAAGATACATATGTAGAAGGTGCACACAATACGGAACAGCCACTATGCCTACAGTTGCCACCTTGCCAATTGGACACTGTTTGAGCTATCTATACAAATGACAATGGTTGCCTGCAACATATACCCACAGAGAGGCCAAAGGATATAACACCACACACAGTTTGCATACATGGGAAAACTTTATTTGTGTACTATTGCAGTTGTATATGCCATGTCGTATAGCTGTTTAGACTCTGACATACACATAAACAGAGTAATGCAACTGTGAAACAGTTATATTAATACAGCTGTCTGGAAAGGTTTACATATGTTGCTGCCAGGCTGAGGCCTTCAAGTAGTACAATAGTAAAGACAGACTGGGCCACAGGATACCTATCAATCAACAGTAATTAATGCAGATGTATAGTCCAGCAGCCTCTATCTACACTTTGCACACAATCCCTAGGGGTACAGCCCTCAGTTAACACAATGGGATGTATCTGTTACATAACAAGGCATATCTGACACCATCACAATCACACTGACAAACAGAACAGTCTGTATGGCAGGAAGCAGTAGGCCTGCATTTACCCCAGGTGAATTTTATGGTAACGTACATCCAGATACCTTAAGGCAGCTTACCCCTGATACCCCCACATGTTGTAACAGCCTAGGTTAGTTATGGTGCACCCCCCATAGACTGAATAATACTGGGCCATATACCACTGTTACATACACTAGCCTCTTGAGTACATAAGGGCACACATGTATTGTGTAGATGAAGCTCACACATATATGGACCCAACCCCACAATATGTGTGAGGGCCACAGCAGCAGCGGACTGATGGCAGGAATGGCAGCATGACATACTCACAGCCCACTATATAAAACCCCCTGACAACATGTCATATGTACAAAGCCTGGTATGTAGATGGAGGACAGAGGCTGGAACACAGGCCCATATGTGAAATACTGTTGTTATACACTAAGCAAGCTGCTGGTGTTACAGGATAGTCTGCAACATACCCTTAGTCAGGAACATGAAATTTGAAACAGAAATATATGTAGCCATGTACTGATAGCACTCAACACACACACGTCCAGTGATATATCTGACACAAGACCTGTGTGGTGGACAGACAAAACATAATAGGCAGACCTCTGGCCATGACGTGGATAGGCCCACTGTTGAGAGCTATGCAGACAGAATGAATTCCAAGTTATACTAGTATGTACACACAAACCCTGTAACACTGGAGCTATACAATGCAAATAACACTACTCACACTCTGTCTGTAGTTCTGGAACCTTCTACAAATATGTAGCTGACCTGAGTGTGCAGGTTCTCCTGTAAGAGGTATTGCTACCTGCTGTCTGTAACACTGCTGCCCACACACAGGAAGTATGACCACCATACAGGAAAGGTAAAGGGACCACGCCCACATGATGTAGGAATTTATAGTAGTTGGTTGCCATGACAGTGGCAATTGGAAGTATTACACAGCATACTGCATGTAGGTAGCAAGTGGAGGACACTGATTGGTGCAGAGGCCATCTCCTGATCATGTGCATCATCGACAAAAGCCTTGCTGCAATCTATTTAAAGCAGCTCAATCCATTTACTTTAGAGAGACCTAGATAGAAAGAGACAGAGTGCATGAAAGGCAAAAACAAACACAACAACAAAAAAAAAAAAAAACATCCAGCAAAATTTCCAGAAGAGACATCATTCCCACAACAGGTATGTAAAGTATATATTCATGTAAATGACTGTAGTACTTGGACCATAATAATGGGATAGATGATGTGGAATGATTTATATGTGCCATCAGGTGTTGTTGTTTTTATGATGTTCAGCTGAACAACTGCTAAGGACAATCAGAGTCTGTTCCGGTGGGTAGTCGGCCATATCCGTCAACTGTCCAGAGCAGCACTGACTGATAAGATGTAAGCCATCATAGTGTGTGTTGTGTAATGGGAAGCATGTATATTGCTGTGGTCAATAGCTGGTGGTGAAAGTAATGCCATAGTGATTGGCACGTGGGTTCCACAGCCCACCTCTTGCAGAATACTCAGGTTAATCTGTATTGTAGCATGCAGGAATGCCATAGGTATGCAATAGGGTTACCTGCAATCTGGTCCCACATATACCCCCTAGTGTCAGGCTGTGTCCATATGTGGCACCTGTCTGTGTTGTAGCAAGGCAGAACAGTGCAGCTGTGCAGGAAGGTGTTGTGAAATTGTGGACCTGATGTCTGAATGTACCCCATATATAAGCATGCATATGTGTATATATATATATCTATATATATATATATATATATATATATATATATATATATATATACATGTATGTCCACAAATATACAGGTACATGTATGTCCACAAATATACAGGTATCCATATGTAGACATATATATGAACACTTATATACAACAATATATTTATATATATATATATATATATATATATATATATATATCTATATATATATATATATATATATATATATATATATATATATATATATATATATATATATATATATATATATATATATATATAACACACACACAAACATATATGTATGTAAATACATGTCCCCTATATTACCTACCATAGTGCTGCTTGCTATGTGTGAGGGAATATCACACATAGCAATACACACAGATATCTACAGCTGTCATTGTGTGCAACATGGATGGGTATGTCACATGTAAACCCATTATTGGGTCCACATTGCTCTTGTCTGTGAAGTATGGAATGGGAATATGGGGAAGTATGGCAGGTATGGTTGTGGTGGTGGTCAGGGTTGGTAGATACAGAGGACAGCCTACAGGGGTTGTATGTGACACGTGGTGGGTAAACACCCTGGATGGTGTGTGTGGTCTGTGATGTGGAATCCCCATGGGCCCCAGTATGGACACAATGGGAACAAGCCTCCCACCCTCTGCTACTCACAACAGCAGTCCACATCCCGAAGGTGCCTGGCCTGGAGGCTGAGCAGGAGGAGCATGTGGGCCCTGTGAATGTGTACTGGGTGCCTCAAGGTAATGTAGCACAACCCACATGTGTCTGTGGAGCCCGTTATGGGACAGACTCTGGACCTGACCTCAGGGGACAAGGTCATGTCTGTGTGTGCCCCCGGGAGGGGGGGGGGACAACATCCTCTGAGTTGGTTCCACCTGAAGGTATTGCCAGACCTGTACATGAGGAGGCCCCAGGGTGGGTCACACATGTGATGTGACCTGATAACACAGGCAGAGTTTGGAGAGGTGGTTCTGCTGGCCAATAGTACATATACATGCTATTGTGTCACTGTTATAGAACATATGTGGGTAGTAATAGTCTACACATTCTTGGAACATATCCAACAGCATGCATATAAATCCCCAATAAAACAGAATGTCAGATGTGCATCAACCACATAGCAAGCATACCACAGGCATATATGGAACCATAGTGGCCCTGACAATGGCATGCAGGTGAATAGTCTGTAACAGGCCAGCAATGATAGTGGCCACACAGGGAACATGGCTACATACACAATGCACAAAGTGTGGTACAATACAATATCTGCCCCACTGGTAGGTAAGCTTAACCATACCTATTGAGTTGTGTGTACAGTTTGTCGTCCCTGATATGGTGGGGGGTGACAGTGATGTGTATTATGAACTGTGGTAACCTTGCTGCATGACTTGCTCACACCTGTGCCCATCTTTATGTATTTCAGGCAAGATGTCACATGGAAGGCTTCTGGCCTACTCAGCTGCCGAGAGCAACATTGTGATGAACCACCTAATACAGCACAATCCTGTCTTGTTTGGCCAGGCCACCCCTGATCAGCAGGAGTGGACCACCTGTGGAACGACCTAGTCCACAGGGTCAATGATGTTGGACTGCACAACCACAGTTATGAGCAGGTCTGGCACCATTGTTCTGACCTGCTTTTCAATGCCCATCAGTGTGTTGCTGCAGTCTGGGGGGGATCACCTAACAACAAGGGGGGGCCATGCCATCCATCCCTCTGACACATGTGGAGGAGCTCCTAGCCAGCCTCATGGCACCTGACCATCCACATAGCCACCAACTGCCGGACACCTTTGTGGAGGTGGGTACTACCCACACACCGGCTGAGGAGCGTGCAGGTAAGGCCACAGGGCACATCAGTAGACCACTGTTGCATATACATCCGCATCTGTACAGGGTACATCATGCATATCTGGCATGTCATAGATATAGTTTGTTGCTGCATAGTAGTGATAAACAGATGTGCATATGTGGTAGTATTGTGGACATGTATTGTTGATGTATTATAATGCTGCACCCACCCTTTAGCAATGCCACAGGTGTGGCCACTGACTTTGCATCACTCACCCTCTTATGTAGGTCCCTCCGGTATACCACCAAGGCAGCAGCCTGTAGCTGGTGAGTATGGTTTATGTAGATGCTTGCCAATACACCGGGCATGTAATGGCTATGATATATTCCATGCACACATCTAACACACTTACCCAGAATGCATGCTGTACATGTGTTTGTACTGTTGCTGTTAAATGCATGGCATCACAGTGGTGACCATGATGGGGTATTGGAAGGGTATGTCAGACACCTGCAAAATAACTGACATCCTGTCATTGTGGAATGTGTCCACAGGGAGTAACATAATGGTCAGAGACATGGCCTACAGTAGGGACATGTTTGGAACAACACCAATATATACAGTGCAACACCAGTGTATATACCTGTAGGACAATAGCAACTGTTGCAGAGTTACACTATGGCATAACATATTAACTTAAATATAAGAAAATGGCTGTTGTAAAGTGATTCTCTAAACTCTAATAAGCTAGTAAATTTAGTAATATGCTTAGCAGTTAATGACACCATATTTAAAACTGAAATGTCTGCCTCCAAGCCTAAAACTGTATTAAGAAATGTGACAGCAGCATATGGGGGGGATCATGCTGGTTTGTTTTTTGCTACTAATCCTAAAGAAAATTTTGTTTGCAGAAAAGCTACAGTGCATGCTAGCAAATACGTTTTTCATACAGTGTGTGATAAAACATAATAGAATTGATACCACTACGTCATCATGTTTCAACCACGTTAGTGAGGTTTATTGTATTTGTAGAAGGAACATATATTGAAACCTTGCTTGAGTGTGGGAGCATTATTATCCTTGTCTCAGATTATAAATAACCAAACTTAGAGATAATATGCATTTGTGGTGACAGAAAAGAAAATCTTCTCATATGTTTAGAAACTCTACAAGTTCTACAAAAAATGGTGGCTATAACTCCTGTTTTGATGCATAATGTAATATTAGAGGTTCATAGGTTGGTACTAGGCTTTCGACCCTAGGGCCTATACAAGCCTAGCCATAACAATTCCCTGGATATTTCTTCCCACACTATTTACTTCCCTGGACCCCTGTCTGGCAGGGCGACTGACGTGATCCCTGGGGTGAATTTCCTATCTCACATCCAATCATCATGGTTCCTTTTGAAAAGGACCAAAGAGGCATTCTGCTTGACATGTATGGGCAGTCTATTCCAGAGTCTGGGGAGTCTGTGGGTCAGGAACCTATCCCTCCAGCATATTTTGTTTATTGTGAGGACAAGGTTTAGATCCCTGGAGCGTGTGTCTCTGAGGGATTGGGATTTCTTTAAGTGTCCAACAGCTCTGGGTTTGACATAGCCTTGTATGTTAAGCAGAGATCGCCTCTGAGAGACGATATGCGACAGAGTATAGGTGGAGTTTTTTTAGGTGGTCAGCATAGGGCATCTGCTTAGGAAAATATTTTTCCCATTTTAAAACACTATCAAAAATGTGAGAGGGGAATAAACTCCGTAGACGTACTGTGATACACCTGGTGAAAGGGTAAAGCAACAAACTGATGCAACCATTCTGTATAAAAAAAGGGGGGGGGTGTCATAGCAAGACATTGCCATGCAGGACTGACTTCAGTATAAAATAAAAAAAAAGAAAAAATAGGAAATGGGAAACGGCATAAAAGATATGTCAAGGACTAGAATTTAATTGTGTTTGTATAGCAAAAGGGATCATATTCGCCATCAGAAATAGCACCAGTAGTAAATAAACAGAAACCAAAGACTCTGAGATATGTGAGTACCAGAACAGAAGGTCAAATTTCAGAAAAAAATCTGAAGTAAAAATCAGTGCAAGAGAACAGTCTGAACAGAGACATACAAGAAGTGATGCCACAAAAAATGAGACAAAATCTTGAGAAGAACTGTGTTCTAAAAGTGAACTAAGCAGGAGATAGTAGCTTTCTGAATCCATTTCTGCTAGTGTCAAGCAGAGAGCTTAAGTAAAGGCATATTTTAAGCTACAGGTATCTGTAAGTAAAGATAAAAAACAAAAATATATTTTGTTCTGAGATGTGCCTCAAAGTGGAAGGGGCAACAAATATGGAAAAGAAACTTAAGGCCATATTCCTTCACAATGAAAAAAAGAACAAACTAAAAAAGTACTCAGGGGGCTTGCACTGACAGAAAAGAGAAAGGGTAAAGCAGAGGATTAATTTTGTTTAGAACAGCTCTTTGCAAGAGAAGACATAAAAGAAGCTGAAGTACCAGCATTTTCAGGGGAAGAAGCTACACCTTCAACCTCAAGGCAAGTTACTGAAGAAAGTAACTCTGAGTTAGAGAACTGAGCAGTAAGCAACAAAAACCTTTTGTAATGCCAGGCACAAGGTGGTAGGAGAAAATAATGAACTTTATGATTCTATTACTTCTTACTCATTTCAGATTTTTAAACAGACTTGCTACAGTTACAAATCACCTCACACTGAAGTTCCTCTGCTTCAGCTATAGGCACAAAGGCATTATTTGCGCTTATAACTAAAGATGGCATTGTAATCTTGTACCACTGGCACCTGATCATTGTTTTCCCTAATACCTGACCAGGCAGCTAACCTCTTCACCCTCCTCTGCTTCATACCCTTAGTTTGATTTAAAAGATTGCTTCTTATATAATGCAAGGAAAAATAAGAAGAAGTGCTGTCAGTTAGTAGTGCCAAAATCTTACAGGACACTAGTATTGAAAATAATCCATGTTAGGAAGTGGACAAAACTAAGACAATAGTATTAGCCAGAGTTTGCCATCTATGCATAATGGAAGAGATAGAAACCATCTAAATTTCTTGTCCAGAATGCCAGAAAACTGCTTCCCACTCTGGACATAAGAGTTTCTTAATCTCAAACGACTGTCATGCAGGTGCCTTTTGCAAGTATTGCTATAGAAATTGCTGAATTACTAGTAAAATTTAGCAATGAGTATCAGTACATACTTCTAATAAAAAAAAGATGATACCATGTTTGCAAAAGCATTGACATTACGCAAAGAAAATACCAAAGTTATTGCCAGAGAGCTGGTGCTACTATTCTGAAGAGATAGTTAACCACTGAGATACACCATTTATGTCATGGGTACTACATCATGTATGCAGTGGTTTAAGGCCAAACAGTTGTAGACATTTGATTACCATTCACAAAATGAATTAGCTGGATAACAGAAAAGTTTATTAAAACACATTTTTCTTTATTAAAGGAAAATACCAGATGATAAAACATCGTAACAATTGTTTCCCTACTTACTGTTTGCAAGTTGAGTGGTACCATGAGCTACATGTGGCTTTAGCACATTTCACCTTCTGAATTTCTGGCATCCCAGAGAATTGGATGACATTATTAAGGAATCCTGAGCAGAAGAGAATACACCACTTAAAAGTGTGATAGACCACTTTGGGCAGTATTTATAGTCCTGAGTTTCACACTTGTGTAGCGGTTATCTGTGAAGAGCACCACTGCGCCTGTATGCAGATACAGTAAGTGCAGGCCATTTGTAATGAACAAAAAAATGAGAAGGCATTTTGATAAACATGCCTACTTACACCAAAAGTTTAAACTAGATGAGGTGAATCATTAAGTTTATGTGAAGGACTATGTGAAAGCCTTAGGCTTCATATGGCTTTGCATATTGATATTGCATCTGATATTGCAGATGAGCGAGACCATCCACAGCAACTCTTGAAAGACTTAAGGCATGCAGCAGACTATGGGCCAGATTCATGAAGGCTTGCATGGAGTCTAAGACTAGAGTAAGACTCCATGCAGCCAACATGTCTGCCGAGCGATCCAGAAACAGCCGGCAGGGGCGTGCAAGAGAGCTCCTAAAACGACTTTTACACGGACAGGGTTAGGTTATGCAAATTACCTCATTTGCTGTTGAAAGCTATGCAAATGAGGTAAATTTGCTATCCAGGAAACACTAACCTGTCCCAGTAAGAGTAGTGTTATTTGCAGAAATGTACTCAGTTGGCAACTGAGTACCATTCTGCAAATAGCAAAACGGAGCCATGACAGCTCCAAATAAAGGATGCATCCTGTTGAGGAAGCATGCTAATGGCCAAATATATGGCCATTGGCATTTTCTTTCTTCTTTTTTTTACCTCGATCTCCGATGTTTAAGCGTAGTGCAGCACCGCGCAAACGTGCTGTGCTTTAAAAACCAGAAAAACAAAAAATAAAAGCTATAAATAGGGATTTTATTCAAAATATTTATCTGCCATTCAAGTGAATGGCAGGCTGAAGACAACATGGCTACTGAGTAGAGGTTGCTAAGGGGGGAAGCTCAGTCTGAGAGATGTAACCAAGCATTAGTAGGCAATCCTATGCAAATGAGGATGTGAATCCCAATATTTCCTGCTATGTGAACCATGTCCCTAGAGTGTAAGAGTAGGAAAAGGGGAGTAACAGAGTAGAAGATGGGTGACATCATGAGGGGGTATGTATCAAAAAGACTGTAAGCTTATTGGAGCAGAGTGGCATGTGTTTGCTGTGAGTTACTCAGGAATAAAAGAGGTGTGTCTACAGTTGTCTAAACTGAAATCAAGAAACTGAAGGTGTGCGCCGTGACTATCGCTAAAGTTTCTTGCAAAGCTGCTTACACTGTGTGCATGCGTGTGTGCATGTGTGCGCGCGCGTGTTAACCCGTCTAAGGCTGTGTGCACGGGTGTGCACCCGTGTAAGCCTGTGTTAGGCCGTCTAAGCTAGTATACATGAATGTGCACCCACCTAAGCCCGTGTAAGCCTGTGTAAACCTGTGTGTGCGCGTGTGCCCGGGTTTTTGCTTGTTTGCGCAGTGCTGCCCCCTGTGGAAACAGAAATGGGAAAAGGAAGGAAAGGAAGTAGTAGGAAGTTAACCAAGGAGAACTAGCAGAGCTGCCAGGTGAAATCAATCAGAATCAGCCAATTACACAGGCAGTACACTAGCCCAGCCCAGCCTAGCACCTAAAACTCTGCAAACAACATCCCCCCATGTTTTTCTCAGAAACACTGCAACATTGCTGTCAACAAAGAGAAGTAAAAACTTAAAAAGCTTAAACTGAGACATAAAAATGTTAGGGGCTGCCATTGCTGTTATAAGGCAACATGTGCAAGATGCTGAGGGTGGTGCCATTGCGAATGCTGCTGAGCAACCCACAATGAGGAGACGGAGAAGAGTGTACAGACCCAGGGTTACCTACCAGGGGCTACATGAGCTGGAGATAGTGGAGTGCTATAGAGTAGACAGAGAGCTCCTGCAGCAAATTGTTGAGCTGTGCAGGCCATGCCTCACACACAGAACCAACAGAGGGGAACCCATCCCAGTGGAAACCAAGGTATGTGTTGGCATAAGAATACTAGCAACAGGTACCTTCCAGAGACAAACTGGTGATATGATGGGGATTTCACAAGCATCAGCATCAAGGGTACTACACCAGTTCTTGAATGCCATGTCAGCACATGTCGGTGATCATGTATATTTCCCCAATTCCCGTGAGGTATTGGCCAGCAATATGCGTCTCTTCCAGCAAATAGTGGAATACCCTGAGGTAGTGGGTGCAATTGACTGCACGCACATACACATCAAAGCACCAGCTGGTGAGCGGGGTAGGAACTACATCAACCGCAAGGGCTTCCACTCCATCAACTGCCAGGTTGTGTGCGATGCCCAGGGCATAATACTGAATATGTGTGCTGGCTGCCCTGAAAGCTACCATGATTCCCATATCTGGCATCTGTCGCAGCTGTACCAGACATTTGCAAATGGGGACATCCCTGACGGTCACCTAGTGGGGGATGCTGGATACGGACTGGAGCCGTGGCTGATGACACCCATCACAAATGCACACACACCTGAACAAGAACTCCATAATGAGGTACACGCACAAACACAAAATGTAATCGAGCATGTGTTTGGGATGCTCAAGCATTGGTTCCGGTGCCTGGACACATCTGGTGGAGCCTTGCAGTACTCACCAACTACATGTACCCAAATTGTTATGGTATGTGCCATGCTACACAATATGATCTTATGGAAACAGTTGCAGCAGGAACAGCATGGGGCAGGGCCAAACAGCCCCCCACCATTGCCAAGGCCTGCACAGGCACAGCGTGACTCGGAGGATGAACAACCTGAGCCTGCGCCAGTAGGCAGAAGGAGGCATGCCTAGTATGCCTTGTCCTTGGCAAAGAGGCAACGCACAGCACATACACTGGCTCAGTAGGAACCTTGGAAACTATACCTCTCACTGACTTGCACATAAAATAAAAGGGATGCCTAACTTGACACTACCTGCTTCCAAACATGTATAGGGAGTGTAGTATGTGCATCCAACATAGGCACCTCTGCAGCACCACCTGAGGCATGATTGCTATGTTTTAAGCAATATAAAGCAGTGCTAAGCAGCTTTTACCAATATCTAGTATATGTAAACAAAATTGCTTGTGCAATGTTGGCCAAGGTCAGCCAAAGTTGAGTAAAGTCAGTTAAACATGCTTATATCTGCTTTACTGATCCTTAAGCAGTCTGGTCTGGCCAGTATGAAAATAAAAATCAGTGATTGGGCTTGAACCCATGATACTGTGCACTATGGTCACAGTACTGAACCACACAGCCATGATAGCATTACAGTGGTGCAAACACAGCAGGACAATTGTACACTAATGCAAACACAAAGCAATGCTGTATCATGCCCCTAATGAGGCAAATGGGTAACCTCACCCACACGCCTATGCAGACAGAGGACATCAGGCCAGGCATTGTGATGTGGGTTGTGTAGACTATGAAGTTGCAAGCTAATATATGTGGCAATGGACGCTAAGATCTGTAGTACACTAGTATGCCTCAAGCCAGTACGATAGGCAACAGTACAGACTGTAATGGTGTCCTGTACATTAGCAGTGCAGGCACAGCAAATGTGTATAAGTGTCAGGTGAAACCCACATCCTATGTACATCTACAGTAACCATCCGGTGTACCCATGGGCAGAAATGTACAAAGAATAGCTGTCCCCCTGTATGTAGAAATGTTGATAGGTCTATGCAAAGTGTCTCATGGAAGTCCTGCATGCACAGCATGATCCCTGTTGATCTATGACACAAAGGTGAGCCCTGCTGTAAAAATACACCTTGATTTACCATATAGTATAAATGTGTATACTGTGCATGCTCACACACTCCAACAAATGTAGTGGATTTCATTCAGCATCACACTGAAAGGTCATACTGGGCATGCTCACACACAGGCTAAATACGGATGTGATAATAAGGGATCTGTGGACAAATGTGTATAGTTATCTCTACTTCCAGAAACACATTCACAAAGTGGTCTGAAAATACTGCTCTGTGTACACACAAACTGCCAAGGTCTGTGCATGTAGGTCAAAGGAGGTTGCCACTACTCAGCGGTCATCAGACCTGTCAGAGACTACCACAACACACTTGTGAGGAATCTGACTAGGCACATTCAGCAACTAGAAAGACCAATGAAGAACCTTAACAAGAGGATTACTGGCCTCAAATAGTTGCCCCATGCAACAAGAATGAATGTAACCCAAGCTGTACTCTGTTGCATATTGTCTATGCAGGAGATCTCTGCCCAACAGACAGGTCCATGTCATGGTTACACTCAGATCTGTTCTGAGTTACAGCTCAATGGCACTAAATGTACAGAGCCAACTGATATTGGCAACATCCTGGCAGATAAGATCAGTGTTAACTTTACCCCCTCTCACCCATGAAAGAGCACATGTCTATAATGGAAGACTGCAAAGTTGCTGTCATCACAGCTGCACAGGTAAAAAACACTCTCCGAAGCCAGTATCACAGCAGCCATGGGACTAGATAACTTCCCAGGCTGTGTAGTATCTACTTCCCTGAAGTAAACATTAACATGAAAGTTCTGTGGCTACTGAAGTTTCCAGAGGACTGAAAACTAGGAGCAATCATTGAAAACACTAAAGATGTGGACATCCTACAAAAGGGCCTCACTGAGACAGATGGCTGTTGTCCAAGACATGGGCCGTAGCTCAATGCCAAAAGGTGCATTATCATCACCTTTGTTAAAATCTCTGTAGCCAAGAACTACAACATAGGTGGTAGTATACCTCACACTGTAAGTGTGACAAGAGACCCTGAGTCACGGGTGGACAGTGGATACAACTGTGATAAGCACATTCCCACAGTAGTCAGGAAACCCTCTCATGTGGCACACCTCATCACAAAATGTGTCTCATGCAGAATAAAAGAGGACATTCTTCCCCTCTAATCACCACTCACTAGAACTATAAAAGAGTACTATGCCACTGTTGCTATGTACCTCACAAGACAACTACAGCAACTGGAAAGCCAGCAGCAATACCTCACAAAGAGCATTAGTGGCCTGAAATACATGCCATACACAGACCATCGCAAAATGCTCCATCCGTACTCCCTTGCATATCGCCTACTCAGAGGTGTTCACTGCGTAACATACAAAGCTATGTCAAACATACAGCTGTTGGATATGATCCACATAAAACACTCACAATCACCCTGACCTTTGGACCCAAGACCACGAGTGAAATACAAAAGGAAATGGTGTAGCCATTTACCTTATGGATATCCACACCTCCAGGTTACTGCCACAGCATGAGGCCTTGGAGACCATGCAAGTGCAACTAACATTGGGCAAAGCTGCCCATCAGATTGTAGCCTGCTACAGATCATGTACCTTGTCTCAGGAACCTCACTCAGTATTCTGGAGAACAATGGCAAATATAAGGGTCCTATCAAACACTATTATATGAGGAGATTACAACTACCCAAACATTGAGGGGGTGAATTACTCGTATACAACATCCTTTTCCCAATGTGTCCTAGAGTTAAGAAACTCTAACACCCTGGAACAGCTGGTCAGCATGCCCACTAGAGGTGACAACATACTGGACATGATCATCACCAACATGGGGTACCAGTGTTCCACAACAGAGATAACCCCCTCGCTGTTAATATCAGATCATTAAGTAATCACACTGGACATCCACATCCTGCCCCCACACCCAGTCAATGAAACCACGGTGAAGACATTTTCAAAAGCAAACTGCACACTTCCCAAGACCAAAGTGGAAAGTTCCAAAGCCCTCTTGCTATAGGATAATGGTATACAATCTGCCAGATCATTTACAAGTGCATCCTATGAGCATCTACAGAGATGCATAGATCAAGACATCACAAATAAAACCAAGATGCACTCCTCCAAAAATAAGAAAACAATCTGGTGGTCATTGCCCATAAATAAGCTAGACAACAGAAGGCGGAAACTAACACCTGATAGAGCCAACTTCCCTAAAGGAAAGGCATCACTGATCATTATTAAGATGAAACAATGATCACTCATAAAATAATCCAAGGACAGTTTCTAAAGACAAATTGCCAAGGAATGTAAGAATAACAACCACAAAGCCTTTGGTAGCTATATCAGACATGTAGGTTTCAACTTCCAAATATGCTGTCAGCTACTGAAAAAAGTAATGACATACACCAAACCAACTTTCATTGCCCGCACCCAGGGGGACAAGTGCAGTGTAAACCCCCCCATCACCCCCAAAAGGGCCTGTGTCTATCACAGAAGGATGCAGAGACGCAGACATCATGGACATGCAGGTAAAGACAGCCCTCACCAAAGCTAAGAACATAGCATCAGTGTGACTGTATGTTGTCCCAGGCTGCATCTTACACTAGGCCCACAAGGAACTACACCCTCACCTACATTCACTGCCCAGACTCAAGCATATCACAGGCTATGTTCCCAAAGAATGGCATACACTAACAGTCATCCAGCTCCACAAAGGGTGTGCCAAAACAGAACCTGGAAACCACTGCCCAACATGTGTACTCAGCCTGGTCTACAGAGCTATTGAGCAAATTGTCATGGAATCCATACACTGAGACATTGGAAATCTCCAGACACTGGACTCTACACAACTTCGCCTTGTTAAAGGCAGAGCCTGGCTCCCAAACCTAGTTGACTTATTTAAAACAGTTAGCATGAACATAGATGGAGGTGAAAGTAGTCCACACAGCCCACCTGAACCTCACTAAGGGCTTACTACACCATTCCCCACTCTGTCATCATGGACAAGTGTACCAGCTTGAACATGAGCAGCTATGTCACAGGATGGGTGGCCAAGTGGCTCACAGATCAAACACACATGTTCACTGTTGTGGGTGCCATGTCCAACTCTAAGCCAGTCACAAATGGCATCACACAGGTCTTGGTCCTGGTACCCCACCTGATCAGTTGATACTGCTCAGAGGTACAGGCAAGCACGGCAGGTGTAAGGCTGAACAGATTTGCAGATGACTGGAAACTGTGGTCCATAATTGACTGTACAGCTGACACAGACATCCTCCAGAAGTGTCTTACAGAGACAGATACCTGGTGTCAAAACAATGCCCTCAAGCTGAATGGCAAAGAATGCATAGTCATCCCCTTTGGTAATACAAAGTGCACACAAATTACTACATAGGTGGTAATCCAGCATGTACGGAGGAAGTCATTATGGCCCTAGGGACACAGGTAGATAGTAAACTCACCTTTGATGATCACGTGGCCAAAGTGTTTAGACATTCCTTCAATGTAGGACCAGCATACAAGGCACCTTATTGTAACGTAGAATACTTTAATAAAAATATATTGGTTCTTGTGACAGACCGGTTTCAGCTAATTTAATACAGAGCCTTCATCAGTGTAAAAGATTCACAAAAAAAGAACCATCTTATAAATAGATGAGTAGATCATGTGATTAATTACAAATGCTCATTTAGACTTGGCTTAAAGAGACCACCAAATTTAATAATCCATTTTTTCTCCATGGAATTCAGTAATTCATGCCAACCTAATTTGGATTAGGACCACTTGGTGAATGTTTGGAGGGCTCTGGTGCTGCATTCAATAATGACAGTTGTGAGAATATTTTCTCGAACTTAAATAAACATATGAGATGTTTGTGAAATAATGTTTGGCATTATAAGCTTTTCTGTGCCTATTTAACCAAAATAATTACCCCACGGGGTTTAAGGATACGTACACAACCACTGCTGAATAACCCTGATGATCTCTTACTCAAACAATGGGGGGAGGTACAACAAGAAACATCTCTTAAATTTGTTGAAATATTGGCTAACTATCACAACAGGATTATTGAACAAGAAATAGCATCTATTACCTTACTCAGTGATAAAGCCAAGCGGTTTGAGGGACTGACTACATATACCAATAGCATAAAAAATTTAAGTAAAGAATTGTTAACATTAGAAACTCAGTTAAAAGAAAGGAAGAGAAAGAAGTTTCAAAGAGATTTAGATGATTACACCAAAGGTGATCCCTTTAATTTTGAAAATAAAGCAAAACATGTCAGATTTAGTTCACAAAATCGGACAACTCCTAAAAGAAAACGCACTAAATCTATTCTAAAAAAGGGTGCACCTTATAACACAGACACATCAGCTGAAGATTCTTCTTCAGGTTTAGACACTGATTCTATGGGTGCCACAGGCTCACCAGCATTGAAAAGAAGGAATTCCCTAACCACTCCGGGTTTACACATAGGAGGAGGGGGGGCAGAAAACATAAAAGCTGTAGACAATATGGAAAGTCTACTTCAGATGTTTGTGACCAAAGAACAAATGTGAACATAACAAACATTTCATCTCATGTCCTTACCGCCTCTGAAATTGAAATTCTCAATAAAGGGTTATCATTTATTCCTGGTTTCTTTGTTTCAGAAGAAAGTTTTGTTAATGACATAATTTCATATTGTAGGATTCTTAACCTTAAATTATTTTTTTCAGGAACAACAGTCATCAAAGATCTCTGATGAATTTAAATATCACAAATCCTCTTTTATGCCTCCCATGAATCAACATGTCTCCATGTTTCAACATGCGATTATCAATGATCTTCACTTTCAATACAGGTCATTTACCCCTTTACCCAATAATATATCCAGAACATGCATGGATAGCATTACCAAACTAGCCAACAATCATGAGCTGGTTATCATTGGTGCTGACAAAGGGGGTTCGATAGTAGTACAGGATCTGTCTCAATATGACAATGAAGCTTTTAGACAATTGTCCAATGTACGATACTATACTCAATTAACCATTGACCCAACACCTGTTTTCAAACAACAGATTGATTCTTTCCTTACATTAGCTGTTGAAGACGGTATCATCACCAAGAACACACAGTCCCAACTCACTATATTCAACCCTTGCCCACAGTACATATATTTTCCACCCAAAATACACAAAAACCTCCAGAATCCTCCTGGCAGACCTATTGTTTCTGGCAGGAATTCATTAACTGAACCTTTATCTCCCTTCTTAACCCAATACTTACAGCTGCTTTTAAAATGTGTTAGAGCAAGGATTAGAGACACCACAGAATTTCTTCAAATCATTTCCGAAACACAGTTGGAACCAGACTGGTTACTTTGTACAATGGATGTAACATCACTATACACCAACATTCCCCACTGGGCTGGTTTGGAGGCCTTAGAATATTGGCTCAACAAGACTGAATTATACAAACACGGCTTTAATACTCTTTTGTTGTGCTTGACAGAACATGTATTGACCAAGAATGCATTATTTTTCAAAGGAAACTGTTATTTGTAAACTAAGGGGACAGCAATGGGGGCTTCTTTTGCTTCTATATATGCAGATTTGTTCATGGCATATTTCAAAGAACAGGTCATTTATGACACTTCGCACAATATTTATATAGAAGAAAAGGGCATCTGGCATAGATATCTGGGCGACTGCTGGTTGGTATGGAGGGCGAATACTAAATATCTTTTGGAATTCACCACATACTTGAATGAAAAAAAATGGGGAATCGAATTCTCTGTCAACTATGATAAAAACAAAATGATTTTTTTGGATGTTCTGGTTTGCCGCGCATCTGATCATATGTTGACTACAGAATTTCATCGTAAATTCCCTGAGAATAATTCACTCCTCCATGCCTCCAGCTTTCACCCTTCCCACATTTGCAAAAACATTCCCAAATCCCAGTTTATGCGTGATAAGTGCATTTGTTCTGATAAACACGCCTATACACGATTTAGGGACGATTTAGTTCTCAGATTTCATGACCGGGGTTTTAAATTGGGTCAGTTATTACACACTAAACATACTGTGGATAATATGAAAATGGATGATCTCCTTCTTTATAAAAATAGGATTCAATCAAATTCCAAGCCACCCAGACTCATCACTACATATGGACGTAACACTAACATATTAATCAATACTGTCCAGCAAAACTGGAATATATTAACATGTGACCCGAAACTCAATGAAATACTTGGTGACAGATGCCTGTTTTCTTTTCGTAAAGGCAGAAATTTATCTGCTTTTTTCAATCATTTCAAACATTTCTAAGCCAGAAGTACCAACACTACACAAACCACATTATCAGGTGAACCTTTACTTGGATGCTTTCCTTGCGGACATTGCACACATTGTGCCAAGTTACTTAAAACAAAACTTTTAGTAGTCAGAACATCCCCGGGGTTTATAATATAAATTTTTTTGCCAACTGTTTCTCGGACTGGGTAATATATTAGGCCAAGTGCAACTGCCCTGCATTTTATGTTGGTCAAACTTCAAGACCCTTGAAATTCAGAATATCTGAACATCTCAGTGATATTAAAAAACAAGAGAGAAACCAATGCTCTTTATAAGCATTCATTAATACACAGCAATGCATGCTTTAGTTTCACCATTATAGATAAAATAAACAGACCCAGAAACAATAAATTAGGTTGGCATGAATTACTGAATTCCATGGAGAAAAAATGGATTATTAAACTTGGTGGTCTCTTTAAGCCAGGTCTAAATGAGCATTTGTAATTAATCACATGATCTACTCATCTATTTATAAAATGGTTCTTTTTCTGTGAATCTTTTACACTGCTGAAGGATCTGTATTAAATTAGCCAAAACCGGTCTGTCACAAGAATCAATATACTTTTATTAAAGTATTCTACGTTACAATAAGGTGCCTTGTATGCTGGTCACCATCCTACAAATATACCTGTGGAAACACAAACTCCCAGTAATATGTATAGTGTGTTGTGTTAATGTGTACTTCTCTAGTATCATGACATAGTTAGGTAGAGGTTTGAATCCTGAACGGGACAACTGTATGTTTGTGTGTGTTCTCCTCGGGGAAAAAACAACCTTTTAGGAGAGTACTGAAACACCTCAAAAGTGGTAAGCTAACCTTTGTCAAGTCTGATGATGTCACCATCCTACAAATATACTTGTGGAAAAGAAGCCTTCCAATATTCTGTATAGTGTGTCATGTTAATGCATACTCCTTTAGTATCATGAAGTAGTTAGGTAGGCGTTTGAATCCTGCATTGGAAAACTGTGTGTTCTCCTTGAGAAAGAACAACCTTTTAGGAGAGTAGTGAAACACTTCAAAAGTGGTAATGTAATCTTTGTCAAGTCTGATGATGTCACCATCCTACAAATATAGTTGTGGAAAAAACTCACAATAATCTGTGTAGCATGTCATGTTAATGTGCACTCCTCTAGTGTCATGAAGTAGTTAGGTAGGAGTTTAAATCCTGCACCGGACAAGTGTTTGTTTGTGTGTCTGTTCTCCTTGGGAAAGAACAACCTTTTAGTAGAGTAGTGAAACACCTCAAAAGTGATAATCTAAACTTTGTCAAGTCTGATGATGTCACCATCCTACAAATAAAGCTGTGGAAAAGAAAACTTCCAAGCATGTGCATAGCATGTCATGTTAATGTGTACTTTGCTGGTATCATAAAGTAGTTAGGTAGGGGTTTGAATCCTCTACTTGGTAAGTGTGTGTGACGCTGTCGATGAATGTGTTGTGTGCTTTGCTTTTATCACTGTATGACATATCAGTATGCATTGCACATGTGAGCTAGCTGTGTGTCAATTACATATCTGCACGTTACCTCAATGATTGCATGTGTGGGAACCCTGCTTACTCCAAGAACACAGCTGTCATCCTTGCCAGACTGTGCTGCTGCTTCCCAGACCTTAGGTCACATCTGTATGCTTGTGACAAGGCCAGCCACTGCAGTGATTCCTGCCCTAGGTCATCTGTGTCACATAAAGTCATTATGATTCCTATTGGAATGTGTGAGTGAGGGTCTATGGCTGAGGTACGTGGCAGACCTGTTCAAACACAGCAAAGTCTGTCCATGATGACTATTCATAACAGGTGTAGAACAAACTAGGTGGATATGCATGCAGACCCCTTATTGCTTATGTGATCCACCAAGGGATTCCAAAATACCTTTGGAAATGTGATTAACAAAGGAGAGATGACATAATACTTGATTGCATGTACACATCAGTACCTGTTCATCATGTTGGTGGCTACTACCTATGTGGCACTGTGGGGATAATATGTTCCTTAAAGGTGGATGACTATGCTTAGTTTGGCTTATAGCTTTACAGCATGGGTTTGACAACAGGCATCTGACTGTATGATCCCCTTGTGGAGGATGTGTGTGTCATCTGGAAAATGCATTATCGGCCACAGTATGCATCACCAGACGTGGACGGTCATATCCCTACTGTGATTGTGGGAGAGCTATATGCCAAACATGAGTGGTCTCAGTAATGGGTGCAGGTGAATACCAGTGGTTACTGGCATTGTATAGTACCTGAAGGATCCAAATGTTGCTGTGTGTCCTACATCTGTGTGTCGGTTGTCAAGACATCATCTAACGATTGGTTATGGTCAGGCTGTTGAAGTGATGTATACCACCAGAATGCAAAACAATGACAGATAGTAACAGTATCACCCACAGCACAGTGTCAAACCATGTCATACACATGTGTAAAAAAAAAATGACACCGAAAGAACTGAAGTGAGACAATAAATCCAACCACAGGACCACCAGAGTAACTTTGTTAAGTGCTTTCACTCACTTTAATACACATGAGCTTCATCAGAGCAAACATTACATTCATTACAAACTGCTTAAATACCACTTGATATCAAATCACATGACTTTCCATTTAAAAAACCTTAAAGTAACCTTTCTATTTATATTCAAATGTTTTTTAAAAAAAATAAATAATATTCATCAAATTATTAATGTACATATTTCTGTCTTAACAACATATAATCTAATGATTTAAATATATATATATATATGCATAAATTAACAAATAAAAATTGAATTTATACAATTATTTAATTCTGGCCATCTGCAGAAAACATTTCATGTTGACTGCCCCATTGAGGCCAGGAGGTTCATCAGCTATTAACAATATTTGCCACAAACTTTCCTTACATTCCAAAATTGCCTTGTAGTCCCCAGAGAACAAGTCAGTGTCGACCCTTTCCAAAACAAAAAAAGAAAACTTCTTAAACAAAACACATTCTGTGGCATGAACAGCAAGAGCATTGTTGACATCTTTTTTCTTTATGGCTAAACTATGCTCATAAATTCTTTTGTTTAATGCTCTAATAGTTTTCCCAATATAAAATTTTTGGCATGTATCACATATTGCACAATATACCACATTGGTCGTACTACAATCATATCAGACATTTAGAAAGAATACCTTTGTCAATCAATATTTACACAGTGAGAGTTTACATCTTGTTCATATGAAAAGTGGGGTGGTCAAAGGTCAGTTCATACGACTCAGTAGATTGACCGCTGAACATTCGATTTTTTTAGAAGAGGTAGATAAATTGTTAAGCTTTTTTCAACAAAGAGGTTATGATTTGAACTGGCTTTGCAAGATAGTTCAGGAAGTTAAACAGCTTAGAGGGACTTCAGCATGTCCAATTTTGGACAACAATGTCACTCTAAGGGTTACATCTCACAGTGTTACAAATAATGGATATACGAATTTTAAGTTAGCTTTTCCTATACCTATTTGTAATGAGATGAGTGTAATAAGAACGATTCTCATGGAACATTGGAAGGTAATAATGGGCAATACAGAATTAGTCAAGATTTTAGGTGAGAAACCATTTTTTTTGTTATAAAAAGGTCACTAGTATTAAGCAAATTCTAGAATCCAAGAGAAATCAGATCACAAGTTCAGTGATTTGTTCAGTTGGAAGTTTTTCATGTGGTAGATGCAGACAGTGTAGACACATGAGTAATGTGTCTAGCTTAGAATTTAAACATTTAAAAAGAAAGTTTGTGGCTAGATCACAATATGATTGTAGTACGACCAATGTGGTATATTGTGCAACATGTGATACATGCCAAAAAATTTATATTGGGAAAACTATTGGAGCATTAAACAAAAGAATTTATGAGCATAGTTTAGCCATAAAGAAAAAAAAGATGTCAACAATGCTCTTGCTGTTCAGGCCACAGAATGTGTTTTGTTTAAGAAGTTTTCTTTTTTTTTTTGGAAAGGCCGACACTGACTTGTTCCCTGGGCACTACAAGACACTTTTGGAATGTAAAGAAAGTTTGTGGCAAATATTGTTAATAGCTAATGAACCGCCTGGCCTCAATGGGGCAGTCAACATGAAATGTTTTCTGCAGATGGCCAGAATTAAATAATTGCATATATTCAATTTTTATTTGTTAATTTATGCATATATATATATATATATATATATATATATATATATATATATATATATATATATATATTTTTTTTTTTTTAAATCATTAGATTATATGTTGTTAAGAAAGAAATATGTACATTAATCATTTGATCAATATTATTTATTTTTTTAAAAAAACATTTGAATATAAATAGAAAGGTTACTTTAAGGTTTTTAAATGGAAAGTCATGTGATTTGATATCAAGTGGTATTTAAGCAGTTTGTAATGAATGTAATGTTTGTTCTGATGAAGCTCATGTGTATTAAAGTGAGTGAAAGCGCTTAAAAAGTTACTCTGGTGGTCCTGTGGTTGGATTTATTGTCTCAGGTCAGTTATTTCGGTGTCATTTTTTTAAATTTTATTTTTGGTCTAGTTTAAGTGAATACACACATGTGTAGTCAGATTCTGGAATATGTGTAGTACAATGCATACTGGCCACTAATCGAAACTATGGAGTGTTACTATGTAATACAGAGCATGTCACCCTGGCCATGTTTCCATTATGCACGTACATGCAGACAGTGCACCTCCACCATGTTCACAACTGTACACCTGCAAATCTGTGCTACACACATCCCACACATACTGTCCACACTAACACATGCTGCTAATACTGCACACATCAGCCAAGTGGCACGTGGCCAGACAATACACAATTGAAACCAACACTGGTGTAAACAACACTACAATGACAATCATAACTTTAATGCTTCATGCCAGCTCAGCTACACCTTCAAGCATATCATTGCACTCTACAGCTGACAACATGCTAACATTGCTATACTGCTATATAGACACCCTTTGTATCAGCACCATGGTTGCCTGTTCCTGCATCGATGTTACAGATGATAGGAGGTGGCACAGATTTCATCATATGCACAGGGTGTGTTGCTGGTTTGCCAGAGGCCTACAGTGAGCCATCCAATTGACATGTGTGTGTGTGTGTGTGTGTGTGTGTGTGTGTGTGTGTGTGTGTGTGTGTGTGTGTGTGTGTGTGCGTGAGGGGAAAGAATACTGGAATGGGCCAATGTTGTTGTAATGTGTGTGAGTATGTGTTAGCCTTAGGTGTCTGGAGTATGTGTGTGGGTCTGCATGCACACAGTTCCACCATGTGGCTGCCATATATGGGTATTTGTGGGACAGCCACAGACTGTACCTGCGAGGCTTTACAGATCACTGTCTCTGGCCATGGATACAGTACCTGTACCTGGCAGGGGTGCTACTGACACTATCAGGTACTAAGCCAGACTGGGTACTATCTCCAGAGTTGGATGGATGTACACTGGACACAGAGCCACATGCACGTGGTCTTCTAGGACATTCTATGGACAGCCCACCCCCAACATTGCTGGGGCTGGTACTGGCACTATGGGAGTGGCTGTGGCTTGAGGGACGTCCGAGGCGACTGCCAGCTGCTGGTGTTGCTGGCATACATCCACATCGACATCTCAACCGTCCCGCACTGTCCTGACACATGGACATGACATTGCGGAGGATATCTAATGTCTCTCCCCAACGTCTATCAGTGACCTCGGTGTAATGATGGATGGCACCTGCTAGGTCACAGATACTGTCAATGACGGAGGTGTTATGTGCCCTCTGTGCCCTTAGTCCCTGACTGGAGTACCGTTCCATATGTGCATGTGCCTCCATGACAGCCTGGAACATGCGTGACATTGTCAGACCTGTGGCACATCTGCCAGTGGCATGATGAGCAGCAGTGCTCCTACGAGAACCCCTGGACATCTGCCTATGTGGTACCCTTCCAGACATCTGGGTATGGCTGCTGTGTTGGGATTTATGTGCCATGGATACCACACTGTCCTGGCCAATGCCAACTGTACACTGTCCCTCAGCTATGAGCATTGGTGATGGATGTATTGGCAGTATGACTGTATGCATGGATGGGGTGGACAGCTGTGTACTGTCGATTGGTGGCCCAATGACAGACCCTGGCAAACATGCCTGTGGCTCAACACACCTATCTTCATTATCACTATGTGGCTCAGTGACATTAGTTTCCTTGCTGCAGTGAACCAGCCCTAACACAGCACCTGTGGGAGGGAGACAGGAAACACACTTTATGATCTGTACATGATGTCGGCACACATGCACACATGAACACATGGACACATGCACACATGCACACAATTACACTCCTCACTACAGCAGATACCCACACACACCACCAGCAATCCAAAACATACTTAATAGTGGTTGAAGGTGGGTTACAGTATCACAAGGCAAACAGTTATATCACACATGTCAGCATGCAGAAGGTTTGTTGCTCAAGACCATGCAGTATGAGTGTAGACAGCCCGTGCTAATAACAGTATACATTGCTTTGATGCATGTGTGTTGTTGTTCAGTGATTGGCCTCACCCTGGAATGCAATGTGTACATGGACACAACATTTCTGTGCAAGTATTAAAATATCTGCAATGTCCTGTGCACCATCACTCACAGGTATACATACCATGGCTGGATGTGTATCTATGTGTCCCATAGATATCCATTTCTGATTACAGTGTCTGTGTCTGTAGCAGATAATTGTGGACACAGGTTTAGCACATGCATGCTATGTATACACACAGGATGAGTGGTGCATGTATATGTGATGGAATACCATTGCTCAACATGGCCATTGTACAGTGGGTATGGTGAGTGTAGGACATAATGTGGAATGCCAGTGCCAGCCATGACATGGCATGCTACAACATGACTGCAACATTGAACATCACAAATACCCAATGTGCGTCATATGACCTATACACTCAATAGCATTACAAGACATACATGTGTCACTTTGTACAAATGGTGATTGCTATGCATATTGTGTATAAGTGCATATGTTTGCACACACACAACATTCAGGTGCATAGCAATGACTACTATATGTAGTACTGTGGTCACTGTAACTGGATGGGGAGTAGTACCATGAGCCATCATCATCATGCATCATGTGGTTACTCAAGGCTACTAATGTGTGCCAGACTGCCACCTAGCATGCTGTACCTGAACTGCAGAACTGTGACTACAGTCACAATTACACAGCCACTTGTTATTTGGGTTTGTAAGGTGCCCAATAGGGAGCATTGCCTAACATGAATGTGTTATGTGTTGAAGAGTGTCGCACAGCCCCATGATAGGCCTCTGCCCCTCAGGTATATTATGTGTGTCGTGTGGATGACATGTGGGATACTGAAGTGTGACCTTACAGCGGGTGTCTGGATATGCTATGTGTAGCATGTTAAGGTGTACTGCGTATGACAAAGTTGTGTATGTTGTGTACATGTGTATCAGCTATGCCTATCCAAAGTCCAGTACGGTGTTGCCACAATTGTGTGTGATGCTCTGTGTATTGCATGTGATTGAGGCATCTACTGTCATTACTGAGATGTGCATTGTCTCAGAGCAAACATGCACAGCATGCATTATGCGTAGGTGTGTTGCATGTACATGGCCTTCACCTCACTATGACATGCACATTTCATTAGCAATATTAAAATTATAACACACTCACCAGCATCGACTGGCTGCCCTGCTGTCACACCAGAGGGACCTACAAGAATATGAGACAGTTTGTCAGTGGACACATCTGTGCCTTTGTTACTGTGCGTTTGCTAAACTACAGTACTACAACAGTCGACAGTCAAAGGCATACAGATTATATTCCAAATATCAGTATTGCACAACACTATGCAGCACAACTGCTAAACACACAGTACACATCTCACATATGCATAATCTACCAATGCAGGTAACAGTAGTCTACAGATAGGTCATGTTACCTCCACGCTCCATGTCAACATGCTGGGTGGCTCCAGCCTCCATGATGACACATGTAAATTGCTGTTCCTGTTGTTGGCTAGGAGCCACCAAGCCTATGAGCAGCTCCTTCACTCTGGTGAGGGGGGGATGAATGGCTACCCCACCACCTGTGGCAAGCTGTTGTCGACGGATATCAGATGCACGCCACCGGACATGTCTAATTAAATCACTGCAGTGATGGCGTACCTGCTCATATGTCTGGTTATGCATGCCTATGTCATTTACCCAACGAGCAATATCTTGCCACAGTGCAGTCCACTCATGCTGGTCCTGGCTGGTTCTAGAGAACAGCAGGGTGTAGTGCTGCACCAGGCTGCTGTGTATTTCAGCTTCCTCTGCAGCTGTATAACACGGATTTCTTTGGTGGGACATGCCCCTGGAAGACAATTAAACAAGATGTGTGAGCAAGTCATGTGGCACATGTAACATCCTAAAGTACAGATATCAATTAACTGCCATATTTAGCATCCAATTGGTTGTCAGAGGATACACATATTCAATACCACATATTAGTGCTCAGGCAACAACTGGCTGACAGTTCCTGGCATGCTCTATATATCAAACCATGTTCTGCACAGCAGCAAAGAGAAGCCAGTATGTAAGACTATACACCAGTACATGGTACACTGTATGTGACACAATGCACCACCTAGCCACAGGGGGTATATATCAAGCTAATGCATAAAGAAAGATTCCATCCATTGCAATGAATGTAAAGTACAATTACAGTATTACCAGTATACCACACTAGTCATTGATGCCAAAACTCTGCCTAACATATGTGCACAGTTGTTAATATAGGTGGCATACTGCTGTACTAGACTATACATGTTGCTAGATACACATGTATACCCTGTAACACAGATATGATTGATGGCATGGTACAGGCATAATTACAACTGTGGTGGTGGTGCTGTGGTAGCATTGCCGCCTCACTGTAAGACGCTGTCCGGTTCAATTCTCAGCTAGAGCATCTTCTGCATGGAGACATGCATGAATGGGCGTACCTTCATTGAAGGTTATGCATCAGGGCTGGCAACTCGGCATGTAAAAACCAACTGCCAATCATTAGCTGACCGGAGTTCTGCTGTGGTGACCACTAACCGGGAAAAGCTGAAACGACACAAAATCAGACATACATAAAACACACAAATGTATGCCAACCCAGATGAGCTTTACCTGTTTACCATACAGTACTGTGTGTCACTACTTACAAAACCTTATGCCTGAGGTATGTAATTTGTGAAGACTACAGGAAACACACAAAACAGTGTTTCCAAGCAATGTGAACATTCACCATACCGTACTGTTTAGGCCTACAGCTTCAGGTAGTACTACAGTTCATATGGGAGCTGTATTCACCAGCAGTATCACTCATTAAGCATACATGTATTGCTTTAGCCTACAATGGGACACCACAGTCAACAACAAGAGACTACGTCACACTGTATGCCATACTAATTTTTCTGCCTAGCAATAGCATACACATCTTTTGCTGGGATCACAGCTAGGACACAAACTACCATGACAGAAACAATTTCACACTAAGCTATCACACCTTTACAGACCTTGCACACATTCACCAACACATTCACCATCACACTCAGTCAAACTCACAAAGCAATTATTGCACTAAGTACATGTGTGTGTGCATAGTGTCATAGGTAGGTAATATGCTATTGGCCCTAGGGCCTACAGCAGCCTAACCATACACTACCCTGGCCTTTGACACACATATAATTTAATTTCACTTGCCCCTGTCAACCAGAGCCACAGAGGTGATTACTGGGGTGTATTTCCTATCTCCCAACCAATCATCAAGAGTATTTATGACAAATGCTAATGAGGAGCTTTGTTTGCTATTGATAGGTGGTTTGTTCCAGAGTATGGCATGTCTCTGAGTTAGGACTCTATCCCTCCAGCATGTGCTGTTTAGTGAGCTGACAAGGTTTAGGCCCTAGAGGGTGTATCTGGGAGGGATTGTAATATGTTTACGTGGAGGATGTCCAACAGCTATGGGTGTGACATAGCTCTATATGTTAGGCAAATGTCACCTCTGGGTAGGCGGTATGCAACACAGTGTAGCTGTGGTTTTGTGAGTCGGTCTGCATAAGGCATCTGTTTGAGGCCGGTATTACTCTTTGTGAGGTATGTATGTGGCCTTTCCAGTTGCTGTAGTTGTCATGTGAGGTACATACCACATGGGGCATTGTACTCTATAATGAGTTTTAAGTGTGATGAGTAGAGTGGAACACTGACCTGTATTTCCCTAGATGACACACCTTTTGTGATGATGTGTACCACGTAGACAGAGTACATGACTAGTGTGGCACTGTGATTATTAAAGGGGAGGCTACTGTCCACCTGTGTCCCATGTTCCCTCATCACACCTTCGGTGTTAAGTAGACTACCACCTATGTGGTAGTTAATGGGTACAGTGTTTTGGCAAGAAGGGATGGCACTGCAGTGTCAACACTGAGCTTCAGTCCATACCTTGGTCACCAGGCACCTGTCGCAGTAAGTATGCCCCATGTGTCTCCCTCTCTCTCTCTCTCTCATATATATATATATATATATATATATATATATATATATATATATATATATATATATATATATATACATATATATATATATATATATATATATATACATACATACACACATACATATAAACATCAGTTGCTGTACATATAGATGTACATATAGGCACATATACAGTCCAATTTTCATGGTGGGAATATCAATTATGCAACAATTGTGAGATATACAGTTACGTAATAATATTGCACAGTGTTGTGCTGACTGCATTGAAGGTGTCCTCAGCCCATGTAGCTTTAGCAGGCCTCACTGGCTGCAACACTGCAAAACTGATAAAGCATACCCACAGCGTTTAACCACCACATGTCATATATCAGCACTGCACGCTGTTTTCTTTGCCACATACTACAACCTACATAGAAATATGCCCATAGCCTTCAACAACATATATATATATATATATATATATATATATATATATATATATATATGTGTATATATATATATATATATATATATATATATATATATATACCCTTCACAAACAGTTGCAGTATGTCCCTTGCCCTGTGCACATGTACAGATAGATATAGATACGTACTGCTGCCACATATGGATGATTCACAGTATGTAGAGTACTCTTCAAAAACATCTACTACATGCCAGCAAATACATATGTGTTACATACCTTTCCTTTGTATTTCTCTGTTCCGTCTGTTTTTAAAGGAAATATATATATATATTTTTGGTTTGGGTTTTCTCTGTCTGTTGATGTTGCTCTTTCTTTTTCTGTATCTCTCTGTTTCTGTCTCTTTGTCTGTGTCTGTGTCTGTGTCTGTGTCTCTGTCTCTCTCTCTCTCTCTCTGTTGCTGCAATTAGATTATTGCATGTGTGGACAGCAAGTACAGCCTGCATTTCTAGGTATCTGCACATGTGCATGTGATGGCCTCTGCACCAATTGGTGCCCACCATTTACTAATTGCATGCAGCCTGCTGTGTGGTAATTGCAGTACTCACTGTCATAGCAGCCCACTGCTATAAAATGCTAAGTTAGGTAGGCGTAGCCCTTTCAGCTTCCCAAAGTGGGGCCCATGCTTGTTTGCTGTGGACACCATTGTGTCAGTCAGAAGGTTGGTATACTTCTTATATCTGAAGCTAGGGTTGTAGCCAATGATTTGCATGTTGTACTCAAACCTGAATGTTGCTGCTTCTAGTACACACTTGTCAGTGTAGTATTTTCCTCACCCCTCCAAATGCTTAAACAAGATACTTTCTTTTCTAATTAGATAATTAACTGCCATACAAAAGTAGTTACTGCAATGTATTCTTCTGGTACATGAACTGTTTGTGAACTACTATACTGTAAATATTAATTTACTAACTTCTGAACAGTTTGTGGTTTATTTGTGTTGACATTAGCACAGGCTGCTCAAGACAGCTGGACAAATGTCTGTACTTAGTATGCCTACCTACATCCTTGGTAGAGCCTGAATACACAGGTATATTGTTCTTTTGGGTAGGGGTGCAGAAGTACAGAAAGCATTATTTATTATTGTGTGATGTTTATCTTTCTGAACATACAGAGTTGCTGTGTACCTGTTAGTCTATCAAGGCAAGTAGTCTGTCTGCATAGCTCCTTCCTGTGGACATATCCAGATGGTAGCCAGAGGTTAGCCTATTATTCTTTGTCTGTGCAACACACCAATCTTTTCAGCACTGGAACAATGGCATTGTCACAGTTGGTTGCTACCAGTACATAGCTACATCCTTTGATATTTCTGTGTTGTACTCCTACATAAGGGTATGCTTGTGGGACTCCTTCCAAAGCTATTTGCAGAGTGTATAACAGCAGAAAAGCTGAAATGCCTGTGTGTTTCTGCCTCTGCCAGGCCTCTGATACACTCAGGTATATATTTGAACAGCCTCAGGGAAAGGTACATATAAGTGAGGTACACCTGTAACATATTATAGACATTATGTTGAGACTGTGAGAAAATCAGAGCATATGTATTAATACACCTTTTCTGACATGCAAACAGTGTCTACTCTTACTTATTGACATTATTCATTAAGTGTAATTCCCCACTTTTCTGCCTAATGTCAGTACTTTTCAGAGGGATTCTAAAGGACACAGCTAACATTTGTTTACGAATCAGGGACATCCCTGACAAGCAGTCACAGTTGGGAAGTATGGCATTTGCCCTATTCAAATATGCCAGTGTTTATCTTGCTCTGATACTGTGTGGGGTTTGTAAAGTGCTACTGTGACATTATTTCCTGCTAGAATGGCTGGTTCTCTTTTCACAGTCATGTCATGGAATTCCACAACAACTGCTGGTAAAGATCCACAGAACAAGATTTATGTTATGGTATTCCTATTTTCTCTTTACATTCACTCATTATAATGCATGATGTATTTATTACAGCACCAACTTGCTGTATGTCTACTGTGGCTTACTGGTACTTCATGCAGTGCAGTATGTCCAAGGTCTGGGGTTTGAGACTGACAGAGGTGTTTTATTTTGCTGCTCAGCAGAACAAGGGCCCTGCCATGCAGAGTGACTAAGGCACTTTTAAGCAGTTGTATGTGGGTTTGCGCATGTTTGCATGAAGCTTAGCAATACTTAGCTAAGCGCACACATGCACACACTCGCTCAAACCTGCTAACTACTGCTTAAAACTGCTTACTCCCACTAACCCCTGCACTAATTTCTTTGAAAGAAAAGAAAACGGGGAGATAGGAAAGTGGTGAAAAGGGGGCACAATGAGGGAAAGACAGTAGGGAAACCAGCTCCGGGTGTGCAGGACAGGTGTAGGGAAGGTCCATAGCTGCCCATTTCTTTACCAGCAACAGCTGTGCATATGTTAGAAATTTGGAGTGAAATTTGAAATCTTCCACCCCTGAGAGATGGGTGAGGACAACAAGTATGTTGTACTGCCAATTATAATTATCAGTTTACATGTCCGGCGGACATGTGTGCAAACAGGGTAGCTATGTATGGGGCGTAATTTTTTTGTGGGAACAGATTGCCCTTTTTTTTGTTTTTTCAGGTGAGAGTGGAATGTGAGGTAGAGGAAGTAGGTATATTTGGGGAGGTAGGTTGGGAGGTAAACAGACAAGACAAACAAGACACATACAGGGGTGGAATATGACACATGGGGTGGGTGAACACAATTGACGGGGAAGGATGTTTGGAAATCGCAAGCCCATGAGCCCACAGATGGTAACAGTGGAACTGAGATCCCCACCCATGGGCAGTCACCACTGCATCTTCACAGCCTGGAGGGTGGCTGTGCTGTGCTGGGGGCTGCGTAAGAGGGGCAGGCTCACCCGTGTGTTGCTCCACTCTTGCCTTGAGCTGGCATAGGGGATCAGCGACTGAACACTGGATCTCCCTACGCACCACAGCCCGGACCCTTCGGAAGGTGACAGGTGACCTTCTCCACCCACGCTTGCATGGGGGGGATGAGCCCCATCCCCTGCAGTGCTTCCACCTGAAGGTGGCACAGGACCAATAGAGGAGGGGAGCCCAGGCTGGGCACCGGACCTGCTGGTGCCAGGTGCAATCACCAGCTGAGGAGGGACAGGTGGGTCCACTGGGACCAGCCTTTATATGCATTCTGTGTTTAGGTGTGTTTAATTACAACATAGACAACAGCATTCCAAATTAGTTGTAACAGCATGCAGTAATATTCCCATTAACCCAACACACCAGGGTTCCAACAGTTGAACAGCAAGCATAACGCATGCATATATTGTACGACAGTGGACATTCCAGCAGCATGCAGGGATGATTGGTGGCAACAGGCCACCAAGATTGCGGTGTTTGAACAGGGCACATGCATCAAAGTAAATGCAGATATTTATAGAACAATAAGACATATGTCCCAACAAATGTTTTGAGATTAGACATACCCATTGAGGTGTGGAATTGCATTGTTTATGCACATACAGTAGGGTGTAAAATGATACCTCCATTAACATCTTATAAGTACTTATAGTTTACACTACATTCCTACTGACTGCAGGTGTATATCCCCTACATGTATTATTACACTAGGCAATGTGCATTAGGTTGTGTAATGGGTTCATTATATACCTCACCTATATCTGACATACTAACTGTCCAAGATGCAGATGTTACTGCTACATAGTTATACATTTTATTTATATATCTACATATCTGGATGTGTTCACGTGATATTTTCAGTTATATTTCTACAGAACCCTACATTTCAAGTAGCGCACTCACATTTCTGGGGAACACATTAACAAGCTACTCATGTGCCAGATTTACCTATGCATGCCAGCCATTAACCAACTGTTGAGGACTGTATATATGCTTCACAGCTACTGGCACTTCTTTCATCCACTTTATATGGGACTGCCCAATTGTGGGTTGACAGCGCTTAATACAACAGTACTATTTATATAATGCAAGAGTACAACAACATTTCAAAGTAAGTGACACGGACACACTCCAAGTATTATACCTTTATTAATTACATTACACACTTTTCTAGAGGCTCTCTCATTTATTTGATATTACAGTGCATGCAGAAGACTTATTCAAGACCTATTATACCTTTATTAATAGGTTACAACACTCTTTTTCAGGCTTGCTCACTTATTTTATATAACAGTACATGCAGAGATATTATTCAGGACTTATTTTACCTTTATTAATGGGTTACAGCACTCTTTTTCTGGCTCTCTGACTTATTTTATATAACAGTACATGCAGAGAAATTATTCAGGGCATTTTATGGCTTTATTATTGGGCTACAACACTTTTTTTCAGGCTCTCTCACTTATTTTATATAACAATACATGCATAATAATTACTAACCTGCCTGGTGATGCAGCCTTAGCAGCCTATCTGCATAGGCTTGCTGATTCACAGCACGGACACCTGCAGCTGAGAAGTAAATGAAGGGATATTGAGACATCACTATCCATTATATAGACTACAATAGCATGTCTTACATACTTCATTCCATGGCTACCTACTCAGTAGTGGGGCATCTTGCATATCACGGGCCTCCTGTATCCATCGGTTCAGTAGGTCCTGCTTCCGTCTCTTCAGGTCTGCATGGTGGTGATGGACCTGCTCACCAGTCCGAGGGACACCTGTGGCACTGGTGAGATCATGAGCTAATCGGTTCCAAGCCTCTGCTTTGTACTCCATCCCTTGAAACTGGCCCTGCAGGAGTCTTGACTCATGATGGTGAACAAGGAGCCAAACCATGTATTTTGACTCCTCGATGCCCCAGCGTTGTGCTCGAAAGTGAGTACCCTCTCCAGCACCAGCCATTCTGACTGCAGATGGGAGCTACAATCAGTTATGGTGAGTATTCCTGCCTATGGAGCTTAAATATGCCACATTTCCCACACTTATTTGTGATTGGCCATTTTTGAAAATTCTCGACTAACAGCAAACCTGCTTAGCAATGTTTAAACTTCCATTTATAAGTATATGTATGTTAACAGTGCATGCTTATGCTAAGCTGTCATGGCTTAGTGGTTCAGTGCTTTGATTATGGTGCACAGTGTCCTGTGTTCAAACCTTGTCCTTGCTTTTTATTTTACAACTGTCCAGACAGGCTAGGGGGTGCGGCTGTGTTTAGGCAACTTTGCTTTACGTTGCCCGACGGTGTGCTGGTTAGCATGGTGCGCAGCTCTGCACAAACCTATTGCTCTAGGTAAAGTGCTGCTTAGCTATGGGCAATTATAGTGAGCTGGGTAAAGCACTGCTTAGCTATGGGCAATTATATTGCGCTAGGTAAAATGTTGCTTAGCTATGGGCAATTATATTGTGCAAGGTAAAGTGCTGCTTAGCTATGGGCAATTATAGCGCGCTGCGTAAAGTGCTGCTTAGCTATGGGTAATTATATGTCAATATCCTTAATGTTGCTCACCTTCTTATCTTTATATATGTACATTTTGTTCACTAATACATAGGCCATTTCAATGCTTTTTACTAAAATTTCATTCATATATGTCAGGAATTATTTTATATACTAATTTAAAACATAAAATAGACAGGGGAGTGGTGGGACTAGAACCAAGAATGCCTGTGTGCGAATGCTCTACCTCTACCCTATTGCTATTTGGCTTGATTTGCATAAACATTTCTTATTATGCTCTTCGATGTCGAAATTGCTAACTGCAGCTAAGCAATGGGCACACCCATGCAAACATGCGCAAATACGGGCAGCTATATTGGGAATTATAAAAAAAAAAAAAAATGTTACATTTTACAATTACAAAGGGGTTTAGTATGTGGGGACGTGTAGTGCTTGCTATGTGTACATTTCAGCGGACTCGCTCATTGCACTTGTCATTTTCACATTTATATAGTTGCAGGGGCATGGATATTTGGACTGCTCGGCAGTCCGACACACCCACTGCAGTCTTACACGCTCCATGTTAGCCTTCCAGTTGAGTCAGCATGCCCTCATGAATATGCATGACATGCTGACATCTTAGTCTTAAACATCAGTCTCCGAGTAAGACTTAGTTAGTCGTACCCGTAGGATTACTGAATCCCCCTATGCAACTTTTACTATGAATATTTGTAAAGAATTTAGAAATTTAAAATGTTTAATATAGGGATACCTTTATTTGGTCACTCTGATGTTATTTTTTTTTTAAGAATGGAAAAGGGGAGATAAGAAATCCTGAAAAAGGGAAGACAAAGAGTGGAAAACATAATAAAGACATCAAGATAGTTGTGATGGAGGAGGGAAGAAGTACTATGTTTTTGTTTACGGATAGGCACCCCCCCATTAGTTTTCAACATTTTTTTAAATATAAAAGGGTAGCTTGGCTAGTAAATAGGTAAAGAGGTTATAGGCGACAAGGTAATGGAAGGAATTGGGGGGGGGGGCATTATGTCCCAAGAAACATTCACAGTTCACAAGGCCTCAAACATTTCCAATGTCAGTTGATGTTGCAGGGGAGGACACCAATGGTGAAGGTACAGGGGCCTGTAGTAGCATGGAGGTCACTGCTGATTGAGAAAGTGAGTCTTTTACCTGCTGCAAAGATGTCTCAGTTGAAGACATCTTATTTTATTATTTTTATTTTATTTTATTTGTCTTTTGTTAACCACGTTAGTCCAATTGGGCTGGTGACCCATTTTCAGAGGAGACCTGAGAAGAAAAGCTCCACGCAAACAAAGATAATAACAGTACACAAAGTTAAATAACAACTCACGTGAATATGCATAAATGACTACATTCATTAATGCCATATAAGAGTATGAATACATAGCTACAGGAGATGACTAATTACATTCTTGCCCGAGAAAGCCTGAGGAGAAAAGCTCCATGCAAACAAATATAGTAATAATAATAAAATTGCATTACAAGAAATGTGAATATGACTACATGACTACATACATTCATGCTATATATGACATAGTTAAATACATGACTACATACATTCTTGGAGAGTTAAAGAAGATTGAGCAGAATAAATAGTTGAAACATGCTAGAGGTAGAGACATGGAGTTAAGGATTTTTTTTTTTTGTAAGTAAACTATGTTGGTATGGAGTAAGAAGAAGTGTGGGAAATAGAAGGGATTGAAACAAAGGGGTGGGGTGAAGAGTTTAGGACAGTAAAAAAGAGTAAAAGGAAGCAGTTATGAGAACAGAGGGTGGGCGATAGTATAGTAGTTAAGGAAGAGAGAAGATGAGATTTGTGTATAGTGTTAGTGGGTAGGAAGTATAGTAGTTAAGGAAGAGAAAAGATGAGATTTGAGTATAGTATTACTCAGTTTCATGGCTAAGGTACTGCACTACTAGTTGATTATAAAGTTATAATTAAAATAAGGAGAAGGAGAATTGCTGTACTGTAATGAATGGGGGAGTAAATGTTAAAGTAGGGTGGTAACAGGTACAGGAGGGGGAGATAGCAAGGTAATTTTTCAATTCTCTTGAAAAGGAACAAAGATTGGATAGGATTTATATTACCTGGGTGTTTGTTCTAAGTTTGAGATAAGGTGCATTCATAGAGTAATCTGCCTATAGTTTTGTTAGGCCTGTATGTGCCAAATAGTAGTTGGTCAGCACTACGGAGAGACCATAAAGATTTGTAAAGGGATAGGAGGGTGGACAGGGAGGGACAGTTTACAGGTTTGTAAAGTAGAGAATGTGTCATTTGTAGCTGAGAAAGTTGAGGGAACTTAAGTCACTGTACTTGTTTGAGGCAAGGCAGTGACGGGCTTTGTAAGAGAAGTTATAGGCAGATTTAGCTATCTGGTTGTAAGTTTGTTCACGTTTGGTTAAAATATTTGCTTGGAGGTGGGTAAATATAGAGGAAGCGTAGAGTAGGCAGGGGAGGAGGTAGGCTTGAGCAAGTGAAGTCCTTGAGGTGATGGATAAAAATATTTTGTTCCAGTACAGTAAACTGAGTTTTTGATTGGTCTTTTGATTGTTTATTGGATGTGGAGGTCAAATTTCAGTTGATCATCAATTTTTATTGCTAGACGTTTGGTATGGGAGTCAGCATGAATGAAGGTATTGTCTTACCAGTGTTCAATGATGTTGAAAGAAGTCTCTGTGAGGGAGTGGAGGTCAGTGGGGTTGTCAGAGAAAACTGAATCAGACAAGAGGTGCAGCAGGTGGAGTGTAGACTGTTAGTTGTTGTTGTTGTGTCTTTTGACTTTTCCCAGTTAGGGGTCGCCACAGCGGAACTCTGGTCCGCTAATGATTGGCAGTTGATTTTTACATGCTGAGTTGCCAGCCCTAATGCACAACCTTCAACGAAGGTATGCCCATTCACGCATGTCTCCATGCAGATGACGCTGTAGCTGAGAGTCGAACCGAACAGCGTCTTACTGTGAGGTGACAGTGCTACCGCAGCACCACCACAGTTAAAAATATTAAAGAGAAGGGGACGTAGAATGGATCCTTGTGGGACATCTGTTTAGACTGGTAAAAAAGGTGAGCAAGAAGTCAGCCATCTAACAGATTGCATTCTGTTACTAAGATAACTAGAGAATCAGAGAGTAGTTGAAGTGGAGAGGCTGAGTTCAGTTAGTTTAGAAAGAAGCCTGGGGTGGGAAACAGAGTCAAAAGCTTTGGAGAGGTAGAGGAAAAGACATGATACCAGTTTATTGTTGTCTCTTGCCTCTGGTATAATCTGGGTGAAGGAAAGGAGGGCTGTGTGTCTACTGTGATGGGGACTTAAACCGTGTTGAGAGGAGGTGAGGAGGTTTTCCTGGAGTAGATATTTAAGAAGTTGTCTGTGAATGCATTTTTCTAGAATTTTTGAGAGGGGAGAGGATGAGTGGGAGGGGCTGCTGGAGTTTCCTCCTTTGTGAAGCAAAATTGTATAAGAGGATTTCCAAATTTCGGGGACTGAGAATTCTTTGATAGAATGTTTGATATGGATAGATAGGGGGATATGCTACAGCACTGGCTGCAAGTTTGAGAAAATGGGGGGGTAGGTTGTCAAAGGAATGAGGGCATGGTTTAAGTTTCTGCAAAAGGTATTTAATATAGGCAGTGGAAACAGGTTTCAGGGAGAAAGCCAAGTGAGGGCAGGTGGTGGAGGGGATGGGGGTTAGGATTGGTTATTGTTGGGGAGAGTTAGTTTGTGGATAGAGTCTATGAAGTAATTATTTAGCAGAGTGGCTGTTTCAAGAGGTGTTTTATTGGGGAAGGTGTTGGGAGTTGAAGCTTTCCCTGGATGGAGAATATTGTTCATGGTGTGGCAAAATTGTTTTGGATTTGAAGTGTGGGTAGATTGAGCTTCGTGAAATATTTTTTTCTTTCCACGGGTAATGAGTTTTTTCAGTAAGGTTTCTTAGTTCTTTGAATTTAAGAAGATAAGGATATGTTTACTTAATCCGTAGTTTCCAGGTAGTGTCTCGAAGATTCATAGTGAAAAATGTATCTTTAGAGAGGCAGGGTGTGGGATTAGATTTGATCCTGATTTTTCTGATGGGTGCTAGGTCATTTAGTACATTTAGGAAAATATTGTTAAACTCAATAGCAGCTTCATTAAGAGGGAAGGTTATACAGGTGAGAGCAATTGACAAGGGAAAGTTGGTTTGTGAAAGTTTCTGCATTAAAGTTGGGCAGGTTACAGTAATCTCTATAAAGGCAGAATTTTGAGGTCTGAGTGGGTAGTCTTTGGATTGAGTAAGTGCTGTGCTCACTTAATGAGTCTGGTAAAGTGTAGGGATTCTGATACTGATTAAGGTCGGAAGTTAAAATCGAATGTATAACAGAACTGGAGTTTTTATTGATGTGAGTGGGAGCAGAGATGAGTTGACTGAAACCAAAAAGGTTAATACTTAGTCTAGGGAAGTGGGGGGGGGGGTTATTCCAATCAATACTGATGTCACCTAGAATGATAGTCTAATATGATTTATGCTGGGAAATCCAGGATAAAATAGAGTCAAAGATTTGAATGTTGTTACCAGGAGGTATATAGATAGATGCTATGGCAAATTTTTTTATGCAAGTTATTAAAGTGACAGTTGAGAATGATAAGTACTGCATGGAAGATGTCAGGTAGGGGTAGGGAGAGGGAGACATCTGTCCATGATCTTCTCCGCTATATCCTCAGACAAGTCTCAAAGCCCACATTCAGGGAGGCTTTTCAGGCTGCCATGTGCCAGAGTGCCTACATGACCAGTGCCACCAACACAACCCAGTTAGGATGTCAATTGATTAGCAAAAGGTGAAAATTCCCTAACCTGGGAGGCACATGGCTGGGCAGCTTCTGATGAATTTGCATCTATAAAAAATGAACAGAAATGATTGTGAAAGAAAATAAAGAAGGGCAAATGAATGTGTAATTAAAATAAAATAAGAGAGAAAAAAGGGATGGGAGACAAAGAAGACATACACATAATAAATTTACACAGAAGTAAACTGGTGAACATAGCAGGGAGAAAACACCTGGAACAAATGTTAGACTATGACTTTATAGAGTACTAGAGTCACAAAAACAGCTAGTAAGAGAAGAAGTTCAAAAGATGATCAAGCTAGGAATGAATACAGTACCTCAACAGTGCTAGTTTCTAATCCTGATGGAAGTATTAGATTATGTAAAGACTTTACGAACTGCGTAGCTTATTAACACTTGAAAGCTATCCCATGCTAGGTTTGTTGAGTGGACAGATATAATAAAAAACAGATATCTGATGATACCAGATTTGTCAGAGGGATACTAGGAGATGACACTTGCAAGTTTTGCCAAGGAGAAGACAGGCATTGCTACCCATAGACAGCCAGGACAGACAGTTGTTAAGTAATGAACATACCGACAACTTTTATTATAAGAAGGTCATGTACATGGTCAGTAATTAAAGGTAGCTATATGTAGTCCGACAGCACTACACATCAGTGCTGAGTATGGGCGTAACTACTTACTGTACATGATGCCTTAGCAGGTAGTGTAGTAATTAGCTGTGTTAGTACTGCATGAAGACAACAAGAATGACAGGTTTAGTCATGTGAGTATTACTGGGGTAAGCATTGTACTATGGGAATGGAGGAATCTGGTGCTCTGAGAGCTCCTACTTGTGGAGGTTCATTAGTATCACAGTTTGAAAGTAGGGTAGAGCAGTGTGTGATAGCATGTTAGCCTGTACCATAGCAGTCAATGTTGCCACTAATAAATTTCCTTCCATGAATTGGAAGGTTTTTTGTTTGTTTTGTTTTTAAGCTGGCATAATGCTCAACTCCATTGAATGGTGAAGTTAATGCTGACAGGGCAGAGACATCGCAGTACTTGGTGCAGCCTCATTGAGCACTTTACTTTTGCTGACCCATAGGTTACTCCACTGAGAGCAGCGGAGTCTGCACTAATGGTTTTATGAATATGAAAGGGCTTTGTACAACATTCTATGGTACACAAAGCCTTACATGTTATCATAGGGCTATTATGAATATGACCACCAGTATAATGAGTCTGATGGGTGCTTAATTATAGGTAGTCAGGATAATGATCCTGTAAGACTGCCTCTGAGATCTGTTCTTAAACGTTCCTTCAAGATCTTTGCAGGGGTAAGAAATTGCAATAGTTTCCAAATTATATCAAGTCGATCTTTCAATACAATACCACCTTCTTCTATCAAAAAGAAAGGAGTCATTTTGTGACATATTCTGCCTTATCTTATCCTAGTCAATAATGATTTATTTTTCATTACCAGGTCTGACACAGAAAATCAGTTGCTGATGGTGGGCATATATTTAATTAGAAATATGATGCGACCATGTCTTCTAAATAAGATACTTATTTTTTAATAGTACACTGCACTGCAACTTTAAGAATTACCTGCTTTACGAACTATTACAGTTTGTAGTAAATTGCTTTGTTTCTAGTTTCTGCATGCAGATTCTTTGAATGTTTTGAATTCAGTTAATGCTAACATAGTGGTGAAGCTGTTTGAAGTTACCCTAATGCATTTTCTATGATAATTAAAAATCTTTATTCTGATGCAAACCCTATGCCTTCATTCTTCATTTATTCCTTATTTTATGGCATCTTGTGCACTTTAATCCATTCTAAATCCCTAATTTATATAACTGTTCTAAATACTAGCAATGTGTATTCAAAAGACAAGTTTCCAGGATCTCAATTCCCAAGCAAGTTCACAACAGCATTAAAGGATAAAGCAAACAGAACTGGCTTTACATAAAGAAACAGAAGTGCAAAATCAGCAAGAAAAATATATAAAATATAAGCTTTACCAGCTGTAACAGTTTGCTAACACAGAAAATTATGCATGCTGAAGTTGCTCATAGACTAAACATAATGTTTGTTGGACTGCAAAATGTCTGCTCAGCAATTAATAATATAACAGATTAGGCGTGTAAAAGCATGTATGTACTGTCAATTTTAAAATATGACCATGCTTAAAAATACCATAATATCTTAATATAGGACCCGCATAAACACCATGATGCATTTCAGAAAAGGAAATAGGTCATGATATTATCACTTCCATGAAAACTATTTAGAATTAGCTTAAAGATACAAACAGCAACCAGATAAATGTTTGCAAACTGATGCGGTAGGAACATATACAAGATAAGAGTATGCTAAAGGCTTCTGCAGTTTGTGTTACAAGAGCTTTAGTCATTTTAACATAGCATGCAACAAAATGGAAGCGGCAGTAGAGTCAGAGTGAAGCAGTTATACTCTTTTATGGACTGTTAAGAAATCTAAATAATAAATATACAAAAGTCAATTTTAGAAGGCAGACTACCAATGTGGATTATCCCTCTTTTCATTTTATCTCATTTTCTATAGATGTTGCCTCTCTATATTTTTTTAATATATATATATATATATATATATATATATATATATATATATATATATATATATATATATATATATATATACACACACACACACACACACACACACACACACACACACACACACACACACACACACACATATGTATATACTATATTTAGTTAAAAAGAAAAAAAGACAAATATAATCACAAAAGTTTTGCATCTCAAGTACTCTGTAAGAACGTGAGCCGCAAAAGATTTATAATACCTTGGACAGGTACTCACTGCATTTGATATTGCTTGTTCTGCAGTGCTTCATATTTTGAAGGTGTTAAATGGAAGGTGGTAAGGGAATGTGGTCAGAAAAATCCTTTATTGAGTGTTTTTATTATTTTATATGCTTAGCAAAAGAGATTACCAATCTACAATGCCGACTTCCACATTTTTGTCTTACATACCTGCCATGTTAAGTCAGAATAGGACTGTATGCAGTATAGCTAAAAATGCATATCTATACCATCAAAACTGAAATAAAATGTTGGTGATATTATGTGCCTTTATATTCTTCATAAATATATATTATTTTTTTTTTTGTATTATAGTAAGGTAACTGTGTACTCACTTTAGAAATAAAAGAACAGTGGCAATTTTTGTTACCGCTTAGGTCAAAGACAATAATTGCATGTCAAAGAACTGAATGTTATTTCATTCTTAAATATTCATCTCCAACCAAAAATTGATAAGAAGTGGGTAGAATAAAGCTTAAGAAGGTTGTCCTTCTTTCACAAGTTGTCTCAGTCATTTCTTAAAAATGTATAAACAACACACTTGAAAAGAAAGCTTGGATTTAGCACTATACACATTTTTATTCTTTTCAGAAAAATCTGCTTTACATATCCATGCAGGACACATACATGAACATATATTCTTGAGAAACCAAAGAAGGACCAGGAGCAGGCTGCAGATTCCAGTTTTAAAGTATTTTATTCCAGAACAGACGACATCCAAACACAAAACAACACTAGCGCTTTCATAGGTGTGTACCCCACTTGGTCAGATGTAACAATGTTTCATTTAAGCGTCATTTTATACTGTAGAAGTGCTGTAAAAACAGCCATGACTGATCACATGATAGTTTTACTTAAAGCCACATACACATTTCCTTAAAGAAAGTGGTACAAATATAAAAGCATACATAATAATGTATTGAAAATACACATGAAACTTTATTAAAAGTATTAATATATATATATATATATATATATATATATATATATATATCTTAAAAATGTATATATTAAAAACTAATACTTAAAGTATAAATAAATATGAAAAACTTTTTCATCGAAAAAGTGGTCTCTTCTTTAAAATAGGCTTCAGAGGTATATGGTGATTTAAACCATGCCCACAGTCTGCTTTCAGTCTAACAATCCATTTGGCTTCTAAGGCCTCAGTTTTACTGCAGACATCACCACTTCTTATATTTTCATTAACCCTTCCTATCACAATAAACTTAAAAATGTGTCCATCATCATTGTCACTGACATGCTTAGAAAGTGCACTAACTTTATCCTTTATATTAATATGATAAATATGTTCTCTGATTCAATCTTTAAGCACCCTATCAGTTTTCCCAACATAGAATTTAAAACATTTCAAGCAATGTGCAAGATATACCACATGTTTAGTATTACATGTAGCAGAACTTTTAAAAGTGTATCCCCTTTTTTCATCTGGGTGCATAAATTTAGTACTAGTATCCAAGTAACTACAATAATTACACCGTCCACACATAGTTAAACCTTCATACCTTAAAGCTTTAAATTCATTCCTTGGAAAACATAGCTTCCTTTTAAGGGACAGCTCATTCTTAAACAAAAACCTAGGTTCATGGCCAATAACATTACTAATGTCTTTGTCTGAGGTTAAAATACCCTAGTTTTTCTTTACTATGCCCATATATTTATATACATCAGATGAGTAGTATAGGGGCATCTTAAGTTTCCTTGTAGTATTAATGTTTTTAATGTTACTAGAAGCACTTCTGTCTGAGAAATATGGTTTTGCAACCGAATCTCTAAGTTTGGCCACTTCCTGTACATTATTCTTTACCATCTTCTCATCATAACCTCTCTCTATTACATTTTTAATAACATTGTCAGTGCACTCTATAAAGTCTGCTTCCTTTCCATTGAGCCTAGAAGCTCTAAAAGCTTGATTTCTTACACCGTTCTTAAAAATGTGCTGAGGGTGCATTCTGTCATGTGACAACAAAGTATTCACACGGCATGGTTTCTTGTACTGTTTTGTGTACAACCTGTTGGTGTCATCCCTCAATATTGCTACATCAAGGAAGTTGATTTCATCTACAGAATTTATGGAAGTGAATTTTAAAAATGTGGTACTACTATTAAGATAACACACAAATTCAGATAACTGATACTTGTTTCCATTCCATACAATAAAAAAGTCATCCACAAAGCTTCTAAAAAATGAAATATATTTACTATAAGGACCTTTTAACAAATATTCATCTTCCCAAACCACCATAACAGTATGGGCGTAGCTATTGGCACATGAGGTGCCCATAGCTACGCCATTGCTCTGCCAGTAAAAGTTTTTTCCTAATGCAAAAACATTACAGCACAGGACAATTTCAAGTAAAGACTTTAGAAGTAAATTCTGCCTAATGGCAAATTAGAATAAGTCATAAGAAACTTTTCTAAACTCTCAATTCCAATTTCATTCGGAATCACAGTGAAAAGTGAGACCACATTCATGGCAACAAGTAAGTAATCAGCATTAACATCCAATGTTTGTATATGGTCAAACAGATCTTTCAGAACATGTTCAGTGTCCCTTAGCACCTGTGGTATTTCATTCACAAATGGCCTTAAATTATTTTCTATGTATATAGAAATAGGCTCAGTAGACCATCCTCTCCCCGACACTATAGGTCTCATTGGTGGATTAGTTTTACTTTTATGAACTTTAGGTTATCCCTGTATACAGGGAATAACAGGATGTTCTATAAGAAAAAAGTTATAGAACTCATTAGTTATAAGGCCTTCATTCAATAATACTTTTAACTTCTCTTTTATCTGATTAACTATTCTGTTTATTTTAACATTTGTAATTTGCATATAAAAACTGGTGTCTGCTAACATAGTCTGCATAGCTTGTGTATACATATGAGAGTCCATGACAACAATAGGGCCCCCCTTATCAGCAGGCCTGATTACAATGCTAACATTTTCCTGCAAGTTTGTTAGGGCCTTCCTTTCATTCTTATTTAAGTTATTTTTCATATAACCTCTGTTGCCTTCAACACTCTGTATTTTATACACTTCTTGTATACACATTGTCTCAAATGTATGTATTAATAGATTAACTGGTGGTATAAATTTATAAATAAAGGTTTTCTAAACGAGTGCATTCCTCCACCTTTATTTTCAGCAAACAACATTTTCAATGTTAAATCTCTACAAAACTTTTTATATCAAAAATAACTTCAGTAATGTCAGAGTACCTACTTGGTATGAACAAAAGTCCTTTATGCAAGATATTCATTTCTTCTGATGAAAGAGTAATGTGAGATAAGTTCAAAATGATGCCTTCTTGTGAAAAAAGGCTTTCTTGAAGTTGCCCAGGTCTGCAGTCTGTCCCTCATGTTTCCTTTTCTGGTGACTTCTACTTCTGCCCCTGGTTTTGAAGTCCATCTCTCTTACAGGTAGAGGAAAACAAAGTTTCTGTTGGACTAAGGAGCGAATGCTGGAAGCACTACATTCTTCATTTACTATTGCTTCCGCTGCTACTGAACCTGTGCTGAAAGCAGAAATGTTTTTATTCTAGCCTCAGTTCAATTGAATCCTTCATTGTTCTCCTTCGAACCAATGTTCGATACCTCAATAGACGTGGAATCACTCGCAGAGTTCTGCAATAAAGTCAAATCCACTTCACATTCTCCTTCAACTGTGTTCTGTTGTGACAGTCTCTCATTAACTGAGAGTGCTTGTCTTTCTGTAGTTAATTCAGTATGTACAGGCATACTAACTGCAGCAGTGTCAGTACCAGTAAACCTAGGCCAAGAGAACACGTTGCCATGTAAAAAATCGTTACGGTCTCTCTCAACCTTTTTCATTTTTATCTTACTTAATTTACGTTCATGAGCAGTGTGGGCATGGTTTAAATGACCATATACCTCTGAAGCCTATTTTAAAGAAGAGACCACTTTTTCGATGAAAACATTTTTCATATGTGTTTATAATTTAAGTATTAGTTTTTAATATATGCATTTTTAATATATATATTTTAATACTTTTAATAAAATTTCATGTGTATTTTCAATACATTATTATGTATGCTTTTATATTTGTACCAATTAAGTAAATGTATATGTGGCTTTAAGTAAAAATATCATGTGATCAGTCACTGGCTGTTTTTTCAGCACTTCTAGAGTATAAAATGATGCTTAAATGAAACATTGTTACACCTGACAAAGTGGGGTACACACCTATGAAAGCGCTAGTGTTGTTTTGTGTTTGGATGTAGTCTGTTCTGGAATAAAGTACTTTGAAACTGGAATCTGCAGCCTGCTCCTGGTCCTTCTTTGGTTTGTTTACATTTGGACTATATTTGTTTCTTGGGCCCGGAGACTTGCATTTGGAGGTAGCTATTTTTCTGATTCCCATATATTCTTAAGAGTTTTCTGTAGATGAGTTAATTAACTACAACTAACGTGATAATTAACTCATAAACAGATTAGTCCTACGTTAGTCTAATAGAGGAAAACATTTAATTTGGAAATACAGTATTTAGATTATCAAGTACTGGGATCACAGCTTTCTTCCTATTCTAGTCAAATAGAAACCTTTATACAGCATATTACTGTCATTATGGCATAAAATGTGATATTCACCTTTGTGGTCATTTTATTTGACTTGTCATTTATGCTCTCGGCAATTAAATGCAAAACCATAATGAAGCATAATCTAATAATTTCACCCTGGTAACAGATTAACTGCATATGCATTGGCTGAATGCATCATAGGGATGCAGAGAAATAGTGATCATCTCTTCTGAACATGTCATACGCATAGCATTATATAGATACACACACACACACACACACACACACACACACACATATATATATATATATATATATATATATATATATATATATATATATATATGACATATATAGATTCAGGACATTTTGACCCTTTCAATTTGTCCCCGGACGATTCGCCCCCAATAGATTTGACCCCAGATGGTTGGACTCAAAAACAGATTAGAAAAAGTAAACAAAAATGTAAAAGCAAGTTTAAATACAATTAAAATAGTGAACATAGATATGATAAATAAAAAATGACTAGAAGCTATGGATTATAAAAGTACTAATGATAACATCTGGATTGCCAGGATTGCTATAGTTTATCATATCCATTCAACATACTCCTACAGATTAATGGCTGAAAGTTATAAAGTCATCTCATTTTGCAGACCACATCATAGGCCTTTTAGATTCGCCCCTACCACCCTGAAACAATGCTTTGTGGGAGATGTAGTCTAGTGTCAGTATTAGAAAACATTTTTTGACATAACTGGCATGACGGATACATCTCACAGACTAGATTGCTTGTGAGGTACAAACATGAGCACTGGAAAAATTATGAAAGATAAATGAAGATGGTGTGGCATCTGTCTTGTATTCAATTTTTGAATGAAATAAGGAACCAATTTAGCTCAGTGACAAACTTTGAACTAAATAATGACAGATTACTTGAAAATGTTCATACAAAATTTGGAATGGGGTAATAAATAAAAGAAAATTATGAATGGATGCTACTGACTATAAAAGTACTACTGATAACATCCGGATTGGCAGGATTGCTAAAGTTCATAGTTTCTGTTCAACTTACTCGTACATAATGGCAGAAAGTTATAAAGTCATCTCATTTTGCAGACTACATCAAAAATCACATGTAATAAAAATAATAACACATTAAAGTATTCAGTTTAAGAAAAAATATATACAGCAGAGAATTTAGAAAGGGACAGAAGCCTGTACACCATTTATTAAGCCAAATGCTTTAACAAATAGTGACTCTTAAGAAAAAAGCCATAGAAAAGCTATCAAAAATAGTAAAAAACATACCATGTAACTCCATAAAACAAAGAAATCTTGATCCAAAAAATCGATAAATTATTTAAATCCATGAGAGATTAAAAAAAGAGAAAATGAATCACATGTATAAAACCAATTAGAAACAAAATTAAGATATTTGTCTGCTGCCACCTAGTGGATGCTTCTAAAAAATCAGTATATATATATATATATATATATATATATATATATATATATATATATATATATATATATATATATATATATATATATATATATATAAAGGAAAGACAGGTAAAAAGAAAAGAATTAAGGTTCAAGCAGAGAATCATTTAAAGATGTGAAAAATTACCTAAAAAAAAAATCTAGAAAAAATAAGTTATAATGGATGTCTATACTGCTTTGCAAAATACAAGCACGATCAGACAATAACATTTGGAGATGTGACATAAGAACATCCTGAAACTGTAAATCCAGACTTCATACAAGGGTATCTACAAATGAGGTAATCAGTATGTTACATGAACACAGTCATGTAAGTGACATGTCAGAAATAGAGGTTGATAAGAAAAAAACAATCATTAAACAAAGGACTGAAGATACAATGGAAATTCCAGCAGTGATCATTAACACTCCAATAGAAGGGACTTCAGAAGCAGTGAAAGGAAAACTGCCAAACAGTAGTGCAATGAAAAAATAATCAAAAGAAGAAGAGAAAAAATGAATAAACTTCCTGTACAACCCATTGATTTATCTTCCTTAATAATTCTAGAGAAATATAAAATTTATGGAATTAATGAGAACTTTCTTATATACGACTCCAGAAAAGAAGATAACAAAAGAATTTTAATATTTGGATTAGAAACAACAGTTCCATGGAACCATCTAATAAAATAAACTATTCATAGATGGAACATTCAAAATAGCACCAACACTTTCTTCACAGTTATACATAATAATGAGTGAGAGAAGCAGATTCATTATAACAATAGCTTACTGTCTATTACCAGACAAGCGAAAAGAAACCTATGAAAGGATGTTTCGAGGAATAAAGGACATTTGGCCAAACCTGTCAACAAATTCAATATTGACAAACTATAAAATAGCCATATTAAATGTTATTAAAACAACATATCCACCAACAGAAATCCACGGATGATTTTTCCACCTGGTAAAAACATGAAAAATATGATATCACATGAAGGACTTCTAGGGCAGTATAATACAGATAGTGGATTTTGACTACAAGCAAGAATGATTCTATCACTCACTTTCATACCACCTGATGAACCAGAGAATGCCATAGAAGAGTTAGCAGACAACATACCAGAAGCACTGCAACCAGTTCTAAACTGGTTTGAAGATCACTATATTGGACAATCAAATCACAGAGGAATAAAAAGAAATCCAGTATTTCCACCTAAAATTTGGTTAGTGTATAAAATAACCTTAAGTGTAGAACACCAAACAAACAACTATGTAGAAGCAACTCATAGAAAAATGCAAACAGAATTTGGAGTTGATCATCCACCAATTTGAGGATTTACAGATGGCATTCAGAAAATTCAATGCAGAATAGATTAAGATTACGAGACATTTATCAGCAGAGCAGAACCACCAAAAAAGGCAAAAATATCAAACAAATGATAAAAGACTACTAAAATTAGCAAGGGATCATGCCAATTGAAAAAATTTAGAATACCTACGGGGAGTAGCACATAATTTCATAAGGGGTTAAAAGAAAGAATTAGAAGGAATATTAACATGAATGTCTAAACAAGACATTGATTTCATTTTAAACAACTTAAAATGTAATAACAAAAAAATTAATAATAATACATAATAGATTTATTAATAAAACAGCATAGTATAAATTAAAAAAAGTGTTTAATTTCACATAAAGAATATGTTAAAACAGAAAAACTAGTTGTGAATTATATGTTAAAAATTTATGTAATAAATTTATGCTAACCAATGAAATGATTAAATAAATTATTAATAACAGTATAAAAATAAAATATATTTAAAATCAAAGCATATCAGTACATTTATTGTATAATTGAATGAATAATAAAATAATGAAAATGTGCTTATTAAAATATATTTGGGGTCAAATAGTCCGGGGTCAAAAATCTGGGATCAAACTGTCCACTAAGTACTCCCATAGACAATCCCCAGGATTCAGCAAGCTCTGCATGATGTGCAGGAATAGTGCAAAAGCTGCTGCACGCAATATGGCTGACGAGCGACCCAGGAACAAGCTCCTGGGACGTGCATGAGCACTCCTACACTATTCCTGCATGGACACCACTGATTGTCCAATATAGTGATCTTCAAACCATTTGCTGGTGAAACCCATGCAAATCAGGTGAATTAGTGATCCAGGAAGTAGGCAGGTGTCTGTGCAGGAATAGTGTAACCTGCAGAAATGTATTCGGTTACTAACCGAATACATTTCTGCAAATTACAAAATGGAGGCATGCCAGCTCCAATGAAAGCATGTATTCAATGTAGTAGGCATTCCAATGGCCAAATATTTGGCCATTGACATGAGGAAATAGTTGTAAAATTATAAAAAATAACTTTTATTTTTTTTGACCGATTTCAGCCGTTTAAGCATAGGGCAGCGGTGCACAAACGGGATCAGCCTGAAAATATGAAAAAAAGTTGGAAATAAGCTTTTGAACCCAAATCACCATTTACAGCAAATTGTTGAGCTGTGCCGGCCATGCCTCACTCACAGAACCAACAGAGGGGAACCAATTGCAGTGAATACTAAGGTATGTGTAGGGTTAAGAATACTAGCCACAGGTACCTTACAAAGGCCAACTGGGGATATCATGGGGATCTCACAGGTATCAGCATCCAGGGTACTCCACCAGTTCCTGGATGCCATGTCAGCACATGCCGGTGAGCATATATATTTCCTCAACACCCGTGAGGTGTTGACCAGCAATATGTGTCTCTTCCACCAAATAGTAGAATACCCAGAGGTAGTGGGTGCGACAGACAAACACATCAAAGCATCACCCGGCAAGTGGGGTAGGGTATACATAAACCACAAGGGCTTCCCCTCCATCAACTGCCAGGTCATGTGCGATGCCCAGGGCATTATCTTGAATGTGTGTGCTGGCAGCCCTGGAAGCTATCACATCTCCCACATCTAGCATATGACACAGCTGTACCAGAAATTTGCCAGTGGGGACATTCCATATGGCCACTTAGTGGGGGATACTGGATACACACTGGAGCCGTGGCTGATGACACCCATCAGTAATGCAGACACACCTGAACAAGAACTCCATGATAAGGCACATGCACAAACCAGAATAATAATAGAGCATGTGTTTGGAATGCTCAAGTCACAGTTTGCTGCCTGGACATATCCGGTGGAGCCTTGCAGTGATCTCCAGCTACATGTACACAAATGTTCATTGTATGTGCCATGCTACACAATATGATCATGTGGAAACAGCTGCAGCAGGAACAGCACAGGGCAGGGCCACACAGCCCCCCACCATTGCCAAGGCCATTATGGGCACAGAGTGACTCGGAGGAGGAACAACCTGAGCCTGGCCATGTAGGCAGAAGGAGGCATGCCCAGTATGTCCAGGCTTTGGCAAAGAGGCAACACATAGCACATACACTGACATGGTAGGGACCCAGGGAATGACATCTCTCTGACTCACACATACAGTAAAAGGGATGCCAAACATGACACTACCTGTGCTTTATCATGTATAGGGAGTGTACTACGTGCATCCAGCATAGTCAGCCCTCCAGCACCATCCTTAATACCTGCACAGCCACAAGGTAAGTCACTCTTCCTATCAATTGCTGAATAGAGTAGTATGTTCTGCTAGTTGTATCTATGGTATGAATGTGAGCATGCAAGGGAATTGGGTGGCTGAATGGGATGGCAGCAGATAGTGGACACCTAGATGGTCAGCATGAAATTCATAATAAATACCGGTGTCAACAAAGTTGTCAGTACTAGACAAGGGGACAAATCCCACTACAGTACATGTGGTGGCCCAAATGTGCATCCATAGGACACACACATGCATGTCAGTGAGGCTCACATACCCAACACCAGCCTCAGCCAGCAGGACAGATGTAGATGACCATGAGGAAAGGCTCTGCTAAGCCCTCCAATTGATGGCAATGGTGAACAGCCCCCCTGCAGACCTACACAGACAGACTAGAACAGGTCTGGCAGTTGTATGCTAGTTCAGAAGGGTAAGAAGTCTGAAACTGAAATGTAGGTCAATAAAACCTAAGATCTGTACTCTGCTGATATGCCTCTAGTCTGCATTATAGGTAAGAACATAAAATGAAATGGAAGCCAACAGAGTACCTGAAATACCAAGTCAGTCATAGCAAATTTTTACAATTCTCAGCTGTGCACCCCCCAACAATCCTATGTAGAAATGCAGTAAAATGTAAGTGTGGGTTTAATAATAGTGGCACGCAGATTACCTGAGCTGGCCCAGGATAGATTGTTGCATGTGTACAATATGCAGGGGTCTGTGTGTTAGGTTGTTGTGTGTTCAATATTGTGTGGAAGTGGTCAGCATGCAGGCATGGAGGGTTGTGTCTCAGTGGCCTATGGCCAGTACTGTTGATGATAGGACCATGTTCCAACAACTGCAGTGCCAACCACAATGCATCTCAGCAATACCCATGTAAGCAGTCATCCATACCCACTGTCCAGATGCCAATATCTGTCACTTTCTGAAAAAGACATGTCATGAATGTGGGCCCAGACATACACACAGTACACAGGCGGAGTACCCTAGACAGAGTACATAAAATGTAACTGTCAACTGCACACACCTTTGGAATTGTACATACAGGTTAGCAGCACATTAGTTGTCTGTGTAGTATGGAAAACTGATGTAGTCTGGCCAATCACTGGCAGACCACAAAAAGCACAGTTATGAAATAATGAGAGACTGCCTATGCCCCCACACAAGGCAGCATAAGGGGAATGTCCCAGATATAAATGTGAGTCAGGTGCAAGAAGCTTCCATATCACACATGCACTGAGCTCACCCCACCATCAGACACAGGTTTATCACAGGTCATATCCATGCTGTTGGGAATGAGAACAGTATGATCCCCACTTCTGTATGGGAATATCCACAGAATGCAGCATGCTGAAGAGGTGTCCCATGCAGGTGTGTCCCTAGCTGTAAGCAGCACCCTGCCAGCATCCAGACCAATGGATTAATATGGACAGGAACTATTGCCATTAACACCTTGCACACTTACCCTATCTCCCCAGGGGAATCCAGTGTCTCACAGCCTGGGAATGTAGGAGTGAAAGAATGCACTGGCCTGCTACAGATGGCCTGCGTCACTACCAAATGCCCTATAGTCCTCGGTCAAAGGCCTGTGCCTCACCTGTACTGCCAATGTATGTTATCTTATGGGGTCCCAACTAACAACATAACACAGTCAACAGAACACAAATGCAAGGCCATGTTGACAAATCCCAGTAGCATGCCCACCATGTCCTTCTGCATGAACTGTAGACCAACCCCTATATACCGCTGGGAAGAAGCGACAACTATAAGGATACTTCACAGATATTGCTCACATAATGTTAGTAAGAGGATAGAATAACAGAGTGTGGGGTGTAGAAGCATGGATGTTATGGAGTGTGTGAAGTCTGAAACTCTGATGTGTGCCCATACTACCCCTTCCTGCAAATTCAGTAATGGGTGGCTACTAACCTGCTTGTAAACCACAATGTGAAGGGGAACTGATTAGATATATGAGCCCTGACTCTGGGTAACCTGGATGAATCTGTACAGCTGATAGGTATGGCCACAGCAGGATATAGCCATTCTGTTACGTCAATATATGTACAAGCAGGGGATCCTCAACCACCACAGTACCAAGGTGCTGGACCATTTACACAGACTCATCAGCAAGTGTCTGCAGCTACCCCTCCAGAATGGCATGAGTATACAAAAATATGTAGGTTGCAGACCACAATACTGGACACTGCTTCATTCATCTTGTATTTCCCAGGAAATAACTGTGAGCAAATAAGTATATCAGTCGGTAGTTGATGACATAATACATCACAATGTAAAACTGTACATATGTCTGCATATCTCTGCTAACACCAACCATATAACACAAGCAGCACAGACACAATAGTTATTGTATCCCACTATCTTTTGCCCATTGTGACTCCATATTGTCAAGCTATCTAGAGATATCCTGCAGAAACAGGTTGCTAGCTGTAGGTGTACAACAACAAGCCCTGGACTGGGGTGCAACCTACCAGGAATTGATTCACACACTCAATACAGAAGGTCATACTGGCCATGCTCCTACATGTAGAGAAATGAAGCCCATGTCTGAGAACACAGTGGACTATACATATCTGTCAGTTGCAGATGTCTGTGCACACACCACATTATACACCATACATGCTTTGCACACACATTGGATAGGAATACTCACACATATCCAAGGCCATCACACTATAATATGTCAAAAATACACACACAGATGAGGGGAAGAGAGAAACAGTGACATAGAGATTTCCAACATGAGGCCTGTCCCACCCACCACACATCCAATTGGCCAATATCACATGATGTGCTGATGTCAATCACTGTGAACATTGCTTTTGGTAGCCCTCAGCCCTATAGTGGGTTGTGCTTGTGATAACTGTGTAACATAATAGTACAAATCAGTTTTTATCTAGCATTTGTATACCCAGTCCTGTAAAATGTAAAGTTGTGTGTGACTGAGTGTTATGTGTGTGTTTCCAGAGGAATGGTTTATGGCCCATTCACACACACACACTGCATTTACCATTGCCCATGTTAGCACTCCTGCTGATGTCAATCACCTTGAAATAACCCTTTAGACAAGCTCCATGGCACTTGTGATAACTGAGTAATGCTATAGTGTAGCATACTAGTGAAGTAGGAGTTCTAATCCCAGAAATGACAAGTCTGTGTTTGTGTGTGTGTGTGTGTGTGTGTGTGTGTGTGTGTGTGTGTGTGTGTGTGTGTGTGTGTGTGTGTGTGTGTTTGCATGTGTGTGTGTGTGTGTGTGTGTGTGTGTGCGTGTGTGCGTGTGTGTGTGTGCATGTGTGCGTGTGTTTGTGTGTGGAGATGAATGATTTTGAGGTCATTCACAGTCACTACACCTCACATTGCCCTACATTAGCAAGACTGCTGATGTCAGTCACCTTGAAATAACTATTTGTACAAGTGCCAGCCACATAATTTCCGTGGAACTTGCGATAATTGTGTAGTACTATAGTGTAGCATACTAGTTAGGTAGGAGTTCTAATCCCAGACATGGCAACTGTAAAACTGTGTGTGTTTGTGTGAGAGAGTGTGTATGTCTTTGCTATTACCTGATTTGATGGACATTCACAATTATTAGTCTCCCCTCCCCCCCTTTTGCACTGCTGCTGATGTTAGTCACCTTCAAAGATACCTGTGGAGAACTCTCTAACATATAAGCTCCATGGCACTTGCGATAACTGTGTAATGCTATAGTGTAGTATACTAATTAGGTAGGAGTTTAAATCCCAGACATGGCAACTGTGAAACTGTGTGCATTTGTGTGAGAGAGTGTGTGTGTCTTTGATGATACCTGATTTCATGGACATTCACATTTACTAGTCTCCCCATACCCATCCCTTTACACTGCTGCTGATGCTAGTCACCTTCAAAGATACCTATGGAGAACACTGCAACATGTAAGCTCCGTGGCATGTGCCATAAATGCAGAACAATGTAGTAGTAATAACTGCATAGGTATGGGTTTGAATCTGATCAGTGGTAAGTGTTTGTGTGTGTGTACTTCAAAGATTTTGGCCCCATTTACATCCAGTATACATCTCAGAACCTGACTTTAGCAGTCCTGCAGATATCATTCACCTTAGAAGTACCCGTTGCCAACTTTAAGCCATGTTAGGTCAGTGGTGCATGTGGTAAATGCATAACATAATGGTCTGTACAGATTGTTAAGTAGAGATTTGAAGCTCAAACTTAGCAAATGTAAATGCATGTACAGGATAAAATAATTTTTGAGATCTCTCACTCACTACATTAGCCAATGCCAGTATTTGCAAGGGCTGGTGATGTTCCTCACCTTAGAAGTACCTTGGGACAACATCCATCCTATAAGCTCCGTGGCATGTGTGATAAATGCGGTACACTATAGTAGCAATAGATAGCTAGTTGGGGGTATGAATTTCAGTATTGGCAAGTGTGTGTGTGTGTGTGTGTGTGTGTGTGTGTGTGTGTGTGTGTGTGTGTGTGTGTGTGTGTGTGTGTCTGTGTATATATATATGTGTGTGTGTGTGTGTGTGTGTGTGTGTGTGTGTGTGTGTGTGTGTGTGTGTGTGTGTGCGTGGGCATGTGTGTGTGTGTGTGTGTGTGTGTGTGTGTGTGTGTGTGTGTGTGTGTGTGTGTGTGTGTGTGTGTGTGTGTGTGTGGAAATCACACTCACTACACCTTCCATTGTCCTACTTTAGCATGCCTGCTGATGTCACTTACCTTGAAATAACCCTTTGGCCATGTTTCAGCCCTATACGCTCTGTGGTGCTTGCGATAACTGCATAGTACTATAGTGTAGAAAACTAGTTAGGAAGGAGTTATAATCTTGGTCCTACCAACTGTGATAATGTGTGTGTTTCTCTGAGAGTGTTTGTCTTTATTAACACCTGATTTTGTGGACAGTCACACTTACTACACTTCTCTTACCCCTCATTTAGCACTGTTGCTGATGTCGCTCACCTTCAAAGATACCTTTAGACAGCTCTTCAACATATAATACCTGTGGTGTGTGTAATAACTGTGTAACACTGTAATGACAATACAGAGTCAGGTAAGGGTTTGCAACTCAGTACTCGTAAGTGTGTATGTCATCATTATTCTTTGTGGGTGATTGTGTAATGATGTGATCCATTGTAGTGTGGGTTTTGCTACATCATTATATTGAGGAGCTATATGTCCCAATGTCCACATTACAAAGCTAACAGTTTTCAAACACTGTACAGGTTGTTGTAGATAATCTTCAGCCATAAATGTGTGCAGCCATGTGCAACTACTATGTAACAGTATGGATTAGTAAACAATATAGGCATCCATTATAATACCCATATACCACTCGCCACCCACGGATCATATACAAACATGCTTGGCTCGTACTTTCTTACTCCCTTCCTTTCTTACTTTGTCTCTGTCTCTCATTCTCTCTCTCTCTCTCTCACACTCTCTCTCTCTCTCTCTCCTTCTCTGGTGGATGTGTAAAAGTACATCTGTTTTGCATAGGCAGCAGTTTGAGTTTTGTAAGTAATGCTCATGATTAGCTGATGGGTTGTGCAAGAATTGCAGTCACCCTCTTGCTAATTGCATGTGGAACAGTTGTGGTATCATTCTTATAGCCAATTGCATGGAAACACACCCCTATAACTAAGCACTTCATGTGGGTGTTGGGCCTTTTCCTTCAGTGTGAGCAGGACTTCAAGCATGTATGTATATATATATATATATATATATATATATATATATATATATATATATATATATATATATATATATATATCAATGCCATATGGTCGACACTCACAATATCGACAGCCCCAGAACTTCACAAAAAAGGAACATAAAATTTATTTTTTGTGCTACCAGGGGGGACTCCACCACCTGCACCCCCTGTACCTTTAATATACCAACTCTGAAATCGCACTACAGTGCAAAAATGGAAATTTTTCCATTCCACACTATTGGGAGATAGCGTTTCCCCATTGCCAATATTCTGAACATCGACCATATGGCATCAGTCATATGGGTGTCAGCATTGTGAGCTGTTGGCGTTCTGTATGGGACCCATATATATATGTTTGTGTGTGTACCTATATATATCTATATACACACACACACACATATATATATATATATATATATATATATATATATATATATATATATATATATATATATATATATATATATAAATATACACACACACACACACACATATATATATATATATATATATATATATATATATATATATATACATATACATATATGTGTATATATATATATATATATATATATATATATATATATATATATATATATATATATATATATCCTTGTTATGTGTAAACATAAGTGTATAAGTGTTGTATATACCTTCCCAGATGTATCCCACCATATTTTTCTGATGTGTGTATATTTGGATATAAAAACAAGACTGATTCAACACTATTTTCACTTACAAGTACTAAGCAATTGCAAGTCAAAGCAGCTGTTCAGTACTATTCAGTATGTGTACTGAATGATATATTTGAGAAAACAACAACCATCATTACAGCTCTGATGGCTTAATGGTTAACTGTTGTGATTATAGTGTGCAGGGTCCTGGGTTCAAGGCTTTCAATGGCTGTTTATTTTGTTGCTAGCCAGAACAAGGACTATGGATACATAGTGGTTCAGGCAGTTTTGAACAGCTTTAAGCAGGTTTATGTTATGGCAAGCCATGCTAACTTACAGTTAAACTAATAGGCGCTTACATGGTGCCAGCTTCGCTTACCAGTGTGCAGATGTGCTTAGCATTTACATTTAAGCAATACTTACACATGCTAAGCACAGCTCAGCCCTGGTAACCAGTGATCACATTCCAGTCTGATAAAATAGCAGGGTAATGACATCTTTAATAAGTGTATTTATTTCCATGTACATAACATGCTTCTATGTACTGTCATTACAGTAGCAAGCAGTGGGTGTATACTGAATGGGACACCTGAATATACATAACTACTACAACAATCTTTTCTCTTTGCATCTTTTTCATACATGGGTAGTGCCCCAGGTTATATGCAGTCACACTTGCATGTATTATGTTACTACTTTAACAGTGCTTTACCAAGTAAGAGTCAATTGCAGATTGTAGTACTGGAACCATACACCCCTGCATGCAAAGCTGGACTCTGAGTACTGACTATCATGTTCTTGGTGTGTGAGCTGCATGTTGTTAAGTATCTGCTACTGGATGTTGATCTGATATGTGGATATTAACTGTAGATCACTATGTGTTTAGGACATGTCATTGAGGGCTGCTGTCATTTAGTAAGGGCATACTTAGTGTAAGACATCTATCTGTCAAAACAGTCATAGTAATGCATAACCTTTTGGCAAGCTGATTTCTGTCTGTTCTCTGTACAGATGTGCCAATGTCAGGTATCCATCTTGGCTGCTTACAGGCAATCTATGATTGACTGACAATGATATGTATGCCCAGCTGTGTTATGAATGCCACAGCTAGGAAACCCCACCCTGTGTGCACCAGATGCCATGGATACCTCAACCAGACTACCACAGTCAACAGAAAATGCTTGGGTACAAATCTGTAGCCCGGACACTGGCCATGTTATGTAATATATCTTGCACACATGTCAATTGGAGCACCTCACTGGCCCTCTGCAAGAGAAAGCAAGAAGATTGGATGTTGCATTTAACTGTTACCCTGGGGATCACTCAAGTGGCATTGGTTGATAGATGGCCTGCTGACAAATGTCTGGTGGCATGATACCAGTGTACCCACATCCCCTACTCTTCTCATCTCTCCAAGGACATTAGCCTGGTACATACCTAGGGACACCTGCATCTATGGACCCCAGTACTGACAAATTTGTCAGTGTGCATTACTGAGAATAACAGTGTCTGTGTGTTTGTAAACTTGTATTTGATAATACCCTGAGGGCCTTCTCACCCACTATACCCCGCATTAACCATACTTAGAAATGGCTGCTGCTGTAATTGACATTAAATGTACCTTGTTATATTCTTCATCATAGGGGCTACCTGGAGCTTGCAGTACCAGCATAACACTGTTCTACAAATGGGTAGATAGGCGTGGGTTACCCTCTGAGTCCTGGCAAGTGTGTGTATATGTGCGAGTGTGTATATTTCTAGAAGACAGCATTCTGAAGCCACATTCTCCAAGTACAATAAACCTTGCCATAAATTATAAGGGATCGTGATTTTGCTGACATAAGGAGAGCCATGGCAAACCCTCACCCTACTATCCCTATGGCATGTGCAATAAATGCATATCCCTGTAGTAGCACTGATTATATTGACAAGGGGTTGTATTGCAGTCCTGGTCAATATGTGATTGTGGTTATGACAGAGCATTATCATGGGTTTCAGTGAGTACAATATCCAATGTGGGGTGAGGGTGCTGGATATACTGTCTTTTCACCATGGTACCCCCAGCACATGTCCCAAGGTTCACTGTATGAGGACCGCTGTCACCATCAACCATACAGGTAACTGATTACACTATCCAGCACAATGATGCATGTGCTGTGTGCAAATTCTCTGTAACAGAATGGACTCACTGGCAAGGTAGTTACCACTGCTAAACCCAGGTCTGTCACATGTGTCTATGACTGTTATGTGTTTGTCAATGTGTATATGACAGTATGTCATAATATGTATTGTTCATTAACACCTAGTACATCCCACATCACCATACTGTACAAGACCTGGTGATGTTCTTCATTTAAGAAACTAGGGACACACCACATCCTAAAAGCTCTGTGGTATGTACAATTAAGGCCAAACAAATTAGTAGCAGTAAGTACCTAGGTAGGGGTTCTACTCTCAGTGTCGTCAAATAAGTGTGTGTGTATGTGAAATGATCTACTTCAGTTTGCAGAAACTACATGTCCCAGGAGATCATTTGTCTGAGAACTAACTGGCAAAAGCTAACATTTCAAAGGAATCATCTTGTAGAAATTCATTCCATCAAAACTAGTAGCAGATGTATAAATGCCCTCTTCCCCAGTGTACAGCTGTACAATGATACTGGAGTTGGTATATATAGTTGGGTGTGGTTGTTGTGGGCACAGCCGCCCTCATTGGGGTTATTGTTGTGCGTATCGCCCCGCTTAGTCTGCTGTTATACTGTACAGTTTATGTTAGCAGGTTAAGTAGTTATTAATCACACTATGTGTGGTTCTACGCCACCCCACACCCTTCAAACTGGAGGGCTGTGCCACCCACAGCAGCACACCTATGTTTACCAATTCCAGGATTGCACTACATTGGAGAAGAGGACATATACCCTGCCAGTACCATCGTCAATGACATTAAACTGGCAGACAGATTATTTACTGATGTAATGTTTTGCCTATTTTTGTCTTGGTGGAATTACATAGGCCAAAATGAGTTCACTGCAAAATTAAGTACATCCATGTGTACAGTATTCTCTGTGTATTGTATCAACACTAAAGCCTTTGTGTGTGTGTGTGTGTGTGTGTGTGTGTGTGTGTGTGTGTGTGTGTGTGTTATTCACAAACATTTGGTGTATGCCACCCAGTACACGTACTATTGTCCACTGTAGAAGAGCTGATGACATTAGCCACCATGCACTCACATGTATAAACCCCTCAGACTTATCAGCCATGCGGCACATGCAGTAACTGTTATACAGACCTATTACTTGTTTTTCAGCTGCACACAGGATATGACACAGTCAATGTGTCACCATAGTGCCATACCCCTTGTAGGAAAGGACAGCAGACCAACATCCTGCTGACACATAGACACCTACAACACAAACTGAATACATTATGGAGACCACAATCAGTCAGTGTTAATAACAGCTATAATGCATCATGGCTGGACAGCTACACACCCTGATAAGCTTTAAATATTCCAGCTGAAAACATGTTAAACAGCATTATATTGCTAAACCTTAGTACATTTACCCTGTGCATCAGAACCCTATTAGCATGTCCCTGCATCAATCGTATGGATGACAGGGATGTGGCACAGGTATCATCATATGCACAGGGTGTGTTGTGGGTTTGCCAGAGACCTAGGCTGAGCCATTTGCTTGACATAATGTGTGCGTTTTAGGGGGTTCTTTATCAACTGGGCTGTGCAGATGCAGTGTGTGTAGGTATGAAGGTGCCCTAGCTGTATTGGTGATGTGTGTGTGTGTGTGTGTGTGTGTGTGTGTGTGTGTGTGTGTGTGTGTGTGTGTGTGTGTGTGTGTGTGTGTGTGTATATGCATGCACACAGTTCTGCCATGTGGCTGCTCTATACAGGGGTTTGTCAGACAGCTGTAGACCATACATGACAGGTTGTACAGTTCACTGTGTCTGGTCACAGACAAGGGAACTATGCCTGCCAGGGGTTCCATGGGCGCTATGTTACTCTCCTGTGATGATGACAAATGTCCTCTGGATCTGCGTCCCTGTTGGGACCGACCAGGACCATGTGCACGTGGCCTGCTGCATGTGGTGTGGACAGCACCCCCCTGCAGTGCTGGTGCTGGTACTGCCTCTACGGGAGAGGCTGTGACTTGTTGCATGTCCACATAGACCTCCACCTGTTGGCGTTGCTGACCTACGTCCATGTGGCTGACGCTCAACTCCCAGCATATGCTCTAACACAGACAACACACAGTCAAGGATTCCCACCATCTCACTCAACCATCTATCCAGGACCTCTGCAAAATAACGGTGGGTACCTGCAAGATCATGGATGTTGTCAAGTACAGCAGAAATTCGAAGCCCATGAGCCCACAAATGGAAACAGTGGGACTGAGGTCCCAACCCATAGGCAGTCACAACTGCGCCGTCACAGCCCCAAATGTGACTGTGCTGGGGGCTGAGCAGGAGGCACAGGCTGACCCTCTGAATGTGCCAAGTGGCCCTCAAGCTGGTGTAGCAGATCTCCAAACTCCCTTCGGATCTCACTACACACCAATCCCTGTACCTGACTTTGGGTGACAAGATCCTGTTCGCGCCTGCTCCCAGGAGGGGACAAGTCCCATCCCCTGAGGTGGTTCCACCCAAAGGTGGTGCAGGACCAGTGGATGAAGAGGTCCTGGGGTGGTTCCCAGACATGCTGGGGCCCAGTGCCACGGCCAGATAAGGTGAGAGAGGTGGGTCTGCTGGGAACGGCCTTCCCAAACGTGCTATGGTTTTGCCATTTTAAAACATATGTGGGTTAGTAATAGTCAATACAATCCAGGATTAGTTATAACAGCATACATAGATATTCCAATTAACCCAAAACATCAGATTTGGAATGGTTACATAGCAAACAGAGCACATGCATCTATGGAACCACAGTGGCTGTTACAAAGGCATGCAGTTTACTTTAATAGCAACAGGCCACCAATGATACTATTTCAACATGGAACATTAATAGAAACACATTTCAGTATTTGTTGAACAATAGGACATATGTCCCAACAGCAGGTTTGGTGTAAACATACCCACTGATTTATGTGTTTAGATTATTGTTGCAGATATGGGAGGGGGATGTCAATAAACAACTTGTATATCCTTGCAGTACTCACAACTTTAATAATCATTGCTCTAATCAGTACTCTACTACAGATATTATTCCAATACCCTATGGCCTTAGTTTGGGTGGTGGTATGTTTGTACACAGTGTATACTTCAACTGTCTTATAGCTAAATTCTGCATCTCTTACCTGGTAGACCTGTGGAGGGGATGTTTGTTAACACTATCTGACTGTTTCTACACATATTCCCAGATTTTGAGTTAATATTTATACACATACCTCTCAATCTCTTAATGCATACACTGTGGACAAAGCTTGACAACATGGGGGTACAAATAGGGACATATTTTGAATATTGCTCTCATAAACTTAGAGAGTTGCTAGGGTGACAGGATTTGTTTTAATCTACATTTTCTGAAGGCTTTGAGGTCTGAAAATCAAATTTATTTAGTGACTTCAATTCTAATATCATCCCACTGATTTTCTAGTGGGACAGAGGAGCAGGAAGAAAATATGAGCCAATTATTTGGACATTCTGCAAAAATCTGTACAGTTGAGAGGTATGATTATGCATACAGCTTACTACCACACCCAGGATTCGAACCATGGCTGTGTCTGCTAAAAATACAACAATTTAAGTTTCATCAGAGTGTTGGATACTACTGTCTAGCTGTTTAGTGTTTTCTGTCTAACTCTCTCTTGGTTTTACAATCTGCTCTTGTACTTACAACAGTATTATTCAGACATTACTAGACATTTTTTTATGTAGCACAGTGTGGGTAACAGTAGTTAACACAGCATTACTATTCAGAAAATGCAACAATAAATGCCATACAATACCAGAGTAAATACAACCAGTCCGGGATTTAGAACTTTATTGCCAGGCAGTTACAGTTTTATTTAAATATGACCTGTATGGGACTATTACTGTCATATTGTCTGGTTTATTCAATACACAATGCACAACTCAAATCGGCATAGTTGTGCCAGACCTGCTCACCAGTCAGAGGGATACCAGTGGCACTGGTGAGATCATGGGCAAGATGGTCCCAGTATGGCAGGAGTACTGCCAGGTGACTTTCTACTACTTTACATGTATTTGGTATGACGACTACAAGCAGGATTGTTACTCACCAGCCTCGTGACACAGCTTTTGCAACCTACTAACTTGGGCTTCTTGATTCACAGCCCACTCAGCTGCAGCTGTAAGGGAAACAGAGAAATATTTAGGCATACCTATCCATCATATACACGGGCTGGACATTAGTAAACAGTTATCGGTATGAGTACTTTTACACTGCTGAGACATCCCCCCCTCTGCCTTGCTTCTTGGACCCACTCATCCAAGAGCTCCCTCTTTCTCTGCTTCAAATCGGCATAGTTGTGCCGGACCTGCTCACCAGTCAGAAGGATACCATTGACACTGGTGAGATCATGGGCGAGATGGTCCCAGGCTTCTGCTTTATATTGGGAGCCTTGGTACTGGCCCTGCAGCAGTCTCTCATCATGCTTTTGTACTAGGAGTCCTACCATGACCTTGGACTCCTGTATGCCCCAGCGATGTGCACAGAAGAGCATGCCTTCACCAACTCCTGCCATACTGCCTACAGTGGGAAACTGCAACCAGTTATGAGCTGTATTCCCACCTGTGGGGTTTAAATACAGCTGATTTTCCACCCTTTGCTGTGATTTGATGGCTTTGAATATGCTGAGCTAAGCTAAGCTACTAGCAAACCTGCTTAGCTAAGGATGGCAGTGCTTAAAGGGGCAGGTTCAGCACTGCTTGCCAATGGGGATATCCACTTAGCTAGGCTACTCATTGCTTAGCAGTCATATTTACACAATGCTTACACCTGGTAAGCAGAGCTGTGTAATGTTTAGCATTGCTTATTTTTTATTTTATACACTATCTGCTATATGGGATTAATTTATCATTCATTACATATTATAAATTTGTTTACTGCCCCTGACATCACCCAGTGTGCTTTCATTGCATTTATTCATGTGTGACTATACTGTATGGGGCACTTGTGTTTATATGGTGGTTTCACAATTTTATTAAACTGACACCTCACATCTGGAACTACTACAGTACTCTGGTTAACAAACATATGTTATTTAGTAGCTAATTGTTAAAAAAAAAGTTTATGTACTGCTATCACATGTAAAATGTTTATAGTGGGGATCACAACAGGAATGGCTGCTTGTAAAGCTCACACTCTAACCACGACACTACTGCTTATGTGGGATGTCTCTTGCTATTTAACTTCTTGTGCTGTTTAAGCTTGACTAAGCATAGCAAAGCAATAGACACACCCATGCAGCTACGCTTAAACTTTATTGCATGTTTAAAATAAATTATTTGTTGTGTTATTTTGTTTGTACTCTTCAGAATATCCATGCTAATGCTGAACCTGTTATTCTATCAACTTTCTGCTTTGTGGGACGATTGTCCCTTTTGGCTTTGTCCACATTCCTTACTCTGATGAGTTGGGAGGTGTGCACTATGTGCTTATGCTACATGTGTTATTCTAACAACATTTGTCTTGGTAAAGGCGATTGTCCCATATGGCTTTGACCAGATTTGTTATCCTGATGGGCAGGAGGTTTTACAAGCATTCTCATTCATTTTAAATTGCCGAAATGCAATTTTGGAGTGCAGTGGGCATGTATCTTGTGAGAGCTCTGCTCTCAGACACACCCCCTGTGCTTATACATGGAACCTTGTCTGTTTCACAGCACAGCAGCGTGCCTTCATACATATGCATGGCGCTCTACCATGCTGAATAAGAATGGTCTCTGCCATGCAGGAATAACTTATTCCTGCATAGCTGCTTGCTGAATCCCAGGGAATAAATATACATTTAAACATGACAGTGTATACAATTGCATTGGGTTAGAACTGTCTGGGGTTGAACTGTCTTGCTTCCTTCTTTGCAGGACAAGTTCAGTTCCTTTCTCTGAAAGACTTCAACTGTGATTTAAGTAAGGTCTAGAATTTGCATTCTGGATGGACCCCATTGAAGACCTTACTTTTTGAGATGGTGTTAAAGATTTAAGGCAGGAGGGTGGCAGGTATATGTCATGCATTTAGCAAACAATACACAATTGTATCCCATTGATAAGAGAAGCTATCCAAAAGAAAATGGTGATCTTCTGCAAAGTGTTTGTAGATTTGTAGATGGCATTCCTCGTTCATATAAAAGGAACCTAGAAGAAATAAGGACTACATCATTATCATTTTCAAATCTTAAAACAGAAACATGAGGATGTTCATGGAGGCTAAAGAAAAAAGTTCTTGAATGTTCACAAAAATCTACTGTAAAAGTATTCACTACCTTCAAAAAATGAAATTTGAATCATTGCCCAGGCTCTTTAAAACAAAATGTACTAAGTCCTGACCATTAGTGACAAATTTGTTATACGATGGAAGGAGCATTCTAAAGGATTCTTTTTCAGAAGGGAAAATATACTTCAGTCATGTGCAAATGCTTCTTCTCTTTGGACGATTGGAAAATGATATTGCAGATAAAATCACTGCAGTATGTAAAGTGGGTATATCCTTATATAATGGATTATATTGATGAGATAAAGCTAGATATGTCATAGATCCTGCACAGGTTTGAAGTATTTTGAGTAATGCTCATATTCTATTTTATGTGAAAGACAGACTACCTCTGGACTGGTAAATATTGTCTGGTTGGTCTCCCTATTTAGTTCCAAAAATAAAGACATCATACCCTCAGTCCTACTGTAAAAAGATGTAAGAGTAATGGAAAAGTGGCTAGAGGGTGAGTTCAAAGAATAGGGGCTTCACACCCCTCAGTCTTGGAGTGAAAAGAACAAAGTTAGAGTGCTGGAAAAGTTAATCCTATTAACAGATAAAGCGTGGATCAAGGAACAATGCCAATTTCTAACAGTGGGGATTTTTTTTTACCTTCATAGTTATGTAAGAGATAATGTCAATTTGGTAATCCAGTTTACAATTATTTCTTAGATACAGAGAAGGGATATCTGTTGCCATGTGCCCTGCCATGAGCTGTGGGAAGTCTTGCAGAAATATGAAATACTAGGACCTCTACTGTGTAATACATGATTCCTTATATGAAGCTGCTGAGAGTTGGAACTGTAGGAAAAAATATCTATCCATCCAGCTGTCCATTCATAGTTTTGTCCATCTATCCATCCATCCATGCATTACTTTTTTGTAAACTACCTCTCCTTGTGAGTGTCATACTGATAAAAACTGGGCAAGACAGACTTGACTTCTATATCCCCAGCAATATTTGTCAAGTCATTAGGAGAAAACCCCTAGGCATTTCCAGACTAGCTGTGAGATATGGTTTCTCTTTTATATTTTGTCCCTGACTCAAAGCATTTTCTCATTGGGCTGTTGTTTGTACATCTCCAGTAGGAGTCGACCAGGGGTCATCCTCACTATGTGTCCATATTACCTTAATTGGCTTCTCTCAGTCTGGGGGAGCAACACCTGTAGTCCATGATACTAAGATCCTAAACACTTCTCATCTTGTATTTATAGCTATGATCTCATTCTCTAAGTCATTACCTGAAGGTCAGGATCATAAGTGAGGATAGGAATACAGAGTGAAAAAAATAGCTTTTTTTTAAGACTCATCTCTTTGCTCAACACCATTGTGTGATAAAATGTCATAATTACTGCTGTGGCACCATTCCATGGGCCATCTCTTAATCCTCTCTGCATTCACTCATGAATTAGACCGTTAAACCCCTTAAAAATCTCCACTTGAAGTGCACCCCCCACAAATCTAGAAAGCAATAAACTATCTTCTGAGATATAACCTTGACCACTTATTTGGATTTTCTGATTTTCATCACAACCACTTCATACTTATCAATGAACTTTTCCATTGTACAGCAGACATCAAAGTCACATGATGCCAAGAGGAAACATTATCTGCAAACCACAGATATGAAACCTTGACATCCCCTAACGTCAGCTGCACCCTGGTGTTCTATCCTTAAAAGTCATAAACATAAGAGGAGACAACATGCTTCCTTGGCAGGGTCATCTGTCCACCTTGAATGTGTTCGGCTTAACACCAAAAATGCAGAGAAAACTCCCTGTCTTTAAATTCAGGTATTAAGTGGTATGTGACAGTGACCTTGAAACTCTATGAAATCAGGTCTAGTATTACTCTCATGATTTATTGCTAATGAGAAGAAATAAGCTTAATGCTTAATTGAAACTCACAGGGCTATTATGTACACTAGTCTTATAAACTGCATGTTACTGGGTATTCAAAGTTGATGAAGAATATCTTGAAATTAATAAATTTGCTGTACTGCTGTTTTTTTTTTTTTTACACTTTGTTTTTTTTTTTTTTTTGCTGTGTAGTTTTACTTGGGGATATACAATTTCATGTATAGAAGGTTAAACAAAACAAAAAAATATTCATACTTTATCCCTGGATGATGTAATAGCTGACTCTGAAATATCTGCTTTCAGACTGCATGTGAACCACATCCATTTTCCATGCTCCTGGCCCCTTATGCTACTTGCCTCTCAACCTGCTGACATTGAAAAGAGGAAGAAAGACCCTTGAAAAATAAGTTTATCCAGCTAAAAATTGGTATATCTAATTAGCATAAAACGTGAATACCTACTAGAGCATAACTTTTCCCGTTCCCAGTAGGAATATGGGATATGAATCAGAAACACATTTAAAAAAACACAAATTGAAAAAAAATATATTGAAAATATAAGCACATTATCAAAAATATACTGTACAGTTTGTAGGCTTTAATGAACTGTATTACAAAATTCTACCACAAACGGTCATTTATTTTCATTTCAGGAAAAAGGAGATTTGAGATGTGCGTCCTCTTTCTTTAAATTATTATTGCCACTGACATGTTGATGATGCAGTATAGTTTCCTGTCTACTAGATAGTTTCAAAAATAACAAGTGATGGGGGAGTTTAGAAAATTGAGTGAAGGGGTAAATCAAGTCTGAAAACAGAGACACACCCAAAAAATTAAGGACATCCTGTGTAGGGGTAAATCATGCCTGAAAATCAGAACATTCCTGCAAAATATGAACATTTCAGAGGTCTGGTATGGCAGCTTTGCTATCAAGTGTCACTGTGTTGCTCAACTTTTGTAATTTATGAGGACTGTGCCATGCTCATCCCATAATCAGAGTTGTTAAGATAATGTCTGGTACATGCAATGTTAATCCATGCAATTTGCTGGATAACCTTAGCTTGATAATGCATACTTCATTTTATTCTGTTGTGTCTGTTTCAAGGTCAGTATTTGTGGACTAGATGCTGCCTGCTTACCAGTGTTGTGATGTATTATGTTTTTATCTGCTTCCCATGGTGTCCATGACTTCCCGTTCTTCCTCTGAATAGTTGCCATGTACATCTTTCACTGTTCTGTCAAGTATTACATGCACTGCTGGGATGACCTATTCCTGCTGAATCAATTTCTGTAAAACTGTGTTAATGCAACATAGCACAGACTATAAGTATCTGACCAAAGGTCTCTGATGAATACTGCAATGCACCTATCAGATGCACCTAGACAGTAGAAGCATCCCTTTGGTATAACAAGCACATCTTCCACAGTATAGCTAGGGCATATTATTGATGATTCCCTGTGTATTTCACATCAACTGACAATTGATAAAGTGGATGCCATTACAACTGATGTGTCTCACACCATATTAACCATGCAGGGCATAGTAGCAATGTTTTGTGTAAACAGCGGTTAGAAGGACTTCACGAGAATAGACAAAGATGCAGGATGCCCACATTGTGGTATTTCTCTCCTCTGCAGTTCTTTGGCACACTTTTATGTGCAAGAGCATGATGCCAAAAACTGGTGTAGAATCCATGGCGATGATGCCGGTGAAATTCTAAACATCTCCCTTTCAGATTACTGAAAAATCTCAGTAGCTAGGATGTATAAAGCTATACATACCTTAGTGTCCACTAACATTGACAGTCCATTCATCCCCCATGATTCCACATGTGGATGACCCAATTTAATTAGCTTCCATATGGTAGCCTTATCCACAAGGGATATCATATGTGTTCGGGAAGAGTGATGTAGCACACAATGTCACCGGCACTTGCTTAGAGAGTGACTACTAATATTTGCTGTTGTGCTACAGCTGCTGGTGTTGCATACAGTCTAGTGTCCTGCATACTGGCAATCCCTAATGCTCAAAAGATATAATCGCCATGATAATGAATGCCTGATCTATGTGTTACTCAGTCACTCTGCCATTTTAATGCAGTCATTTCCAATTCAATGTACTTATTTAGCATCTGAAGTTTCTATTCCAAAACAATATGAACTCCTTTGCATTCCCTGAATACCTTATTATTTTTCCAGTAATGAGACGGTGCTGATTATCTCTCAGAGTTGTTCTCTCCCTGCATATCACCAGTCTTCACACAATTTTGTGCAGCAAAATGGGCTGTCTATGAATACAAGCATAAATGCATCATCAAAACTTTTAATTTTTTTTTTTTTGTTTTTTTACTTAATGCACATTATACTGGCAGCTTCATCTAATAGTTTTTCCCTATAGGAAGAATGTGGATGGTAAACACTTCCTTAACATGCTATTGTAAGATACTTATCAAATGTGCATCAAGTAATTTACATTAGCTAAAAATGCCAGAAAGATATCATTCACAAAGTACATGTAGGTAGCTACATTTTATGGGTACCCCTTTTACTAAACAAAATACATTTAAGCTACTAACCATAAAAAATATAATAATTTACATAAATGTAAATTTTCTCTGAAGTTATTATTATTTACATTTAATAAAACAAGTCAGGTGGTTTCCAAACAGGTTCGAGGACAGAACACAGATGCTGAAAGACTTTGATACTATGACTGATAACTGTACAATAAATCAGCTGCCTCAACAATTAGAAATTGTACTCCATTTTTTGACTGGATCTTATTTTTAGGACACATAAAGCTTACCAATGGAGAAAAATTATAACATCAGGACTGTTCTCCATAGTTTTATTTCCAACCTATTTGTTGGAGCAATGGTGATGATTAATGCTTTAACATCAGCATATGCTCAGTTCATGTTCTTGCTGGAGTAATCATTATTTTTCCTGTACTATTGGATAAGCTTTCATTTCCTCTGATGATACAGACTGGGGGACTGAGGCTCTGAATTGCAGCTTTATCTATAAAGCATTGTGCATTGTTCAGAATAAAAAGGAATCATCATCAACCTTGGATTGTAAAGGAATGATGTCATAACAATGGCCAGATGACTACAGTTTGACTAATCTCTCAAGTATGGGAAGAATCAAGGCAGGAGTGGATGGGACTGAGAGAAGCCAAGACTGGTTCACCCATCTTAGGAGGAGGTAGTTGGTAGGTTCTTCAGTTCTACTGACCACAGAAAGAAAGTTGAGGGATTACTGCTAGGAGCTACAAAATGGGATGATTTTCTCCCTCTCCCTCTCTCTCTCAGTGGTCTGGAGAGGTGGAATGTATAAGACTCTATGGTGCTGAGGCACCTATAGACTGGGCTGTAGGATATGTGAAGACATATACTGTAGTTATTTACTTGAAATGAGTATGAATTAGTAATACATTTATGTTTGTCATCTTTCTTCTGTTTATATATCTAGGTAGATCTATCTTGGGATAAATTGTTACCTTCTTTCATACTGGAAAAGCAAATTCCCTCACTTAAAAAGTTATGCTTTTTTTACAAAAGAAATGAAGGATTGCAGTTGAATTGATGTGGCATCTTATGTTGTACTCCACTGCATGTACCTTTCTGATTTGTGAATTATATTTGGCAAAAAGAGCTACTAATAATCCATTATTCTGTGAATTATTGCGTTCATGCTATAAAGTCTGCAGAAGACAATATTATCTCAGCTTGACTATGTAATACCATGATAGTAAGTAGCACTACACCCAGAAGAAAATTAGTTTCTCAAACAACTTCCAACTTTATAAAGTTTCATAAGTATAAGCATCATTCCTCACCTTAAGCAACATTTAAGTTAATATATTATATAATTATAAGGACAAAAAGAAAATTAAAATACAGTGATGCCATGTTAACTTTTGAATTAACAGTAGGCTGTATGCTTCAAAAGAAAACCTAGGCACTTTTACATTGTGACACTCTTCAATGGTATGGTAAAACAGAACATGTATGCAATCTAAACAGAAGAAATACACTTATGAGGTAAACAGAAATGAAAATGTTTGTAGTTCTACACAAGGAACTGGTAAGAAAATAAAGTTTCTGTCTATTAGCCAACTAAAAAGAATGACACCTCATAAGGATATTGAAAGGGTCCATCTCATTGGTAAAATAAATAAGAAATCACTACATGTTTTCTATATGAACCAATTTACTTTCCCTTAAACTAATCTTAACTGAAAATAGTATTTCTTTTCAGGTAGGCCGGGTATTTCTACAACAGTTATTTAAATTCTAAACAGTTTATTTGGCTCATTATCATTTTTTCTTTCCTCCAGTCCTCTGCTGCAACATTGCAGAGTCACATGTCAGGTAAATAAAATTGTAGTACTTTGATTTTTCTTCCCTTTAAGCTTTAGAGTTTACTTAACAAAAAACGTCCTACTATTATCTGCCTTCACATATCCCCATGGGTAATACAATGATTTAACTTTAATATCCTAGTAAGTAAGAAACATTTTAAAGCAATATAAAATTGATTCAGTTCATCTACATCATATTTCAAGATTTTTTTCTCTTTCTGTTTTCACAGCTTCTGTCAAATGTAATTTCATTTAAAACAAGCCTTTCATCTAACCAAGTGTTTTCTATATATTTTCTTGAATTTTGAATCAGTAAACATGCTGTTTGCTTTTGTGTATTGATAAATGGATGTGGATGGGTTGGTCCTTTGACATTTTTCAGCCATGACCCAGACACAGAATTATTTCTGCAGTGACATTTATTTGGCTTACATATATTTACAAGTCTCTGTTCAGAAAGATTTAAATACATTTGTCCATCTTCAGACATATTTTATTTCACTGAGGCAAAGATATAGCCAGGTATTTATATTTTATATTTAAACCTTCCCCCACTATCATCCAAACTTTAAAAAAATGTACTAAACCCTCAAAATGTTGCCCTGTGCACAAAAGTTTGGGACAATTATTTTTAAACGTTGCCACTTATAACCATAAAGTAACTATTTTTATTGGTATATTCCTCTCACATAACCATATTTTGTAGAGATCTCTAGTGTGAATATTAGATTAAACATTTCTAAACAGTGTTGAGTAATAAAGCTTCCACGAAAAGCTCAGCAGAAAATGTACTCATTTGAGTAAGCTGAGTACCCTCAGCTCCACTCTTGCTTTGAGGTTGTTTTTATATTCTGCAGTATTCCTTCTTCTTCCCAAATTCTATTTACTTCATCTCTGGAAGTCCATCAGTCTTAATATAATTTTTAATTTCTCTTTTTACCTGCCTTTCCTTTTTAATGTTTATGTGTGATATTCCCCAGAGACAGAATCCTAAGTAGTATATGCCCCCTGGTCAGGAATTACCATCTTTATTCTACTTTTTCCCACTATATTTTTTAATTGCTTAGGGTCTTTGATACACTGTCATAACTGAATATGTTCAAAATTACTAAAACCTAGCATTTTGACTATAATAAAGCATTGGAGTCTAAAAAAAGATGTTTTTTGATGAAGGACAATCATCCCTCATCCCTTGCACCCCAACAACTTTAAAAATATTAACTCTGAAATTGCATCTCAGTGGGGAAAATACTAAATTCCCTTATTTTGCTATCTTCCAAGTATTGGCAAAAAAACAGCCTGCAATCACTATCATGTGTAAGTCAATGGCATGAAACTAAATGTTGTCATTCACTTACTCAGCTACACAACATTGATATGCATTCAATGACTTCCTGAACTCCATTTACATAAATGTGCACACCAAGGTATCTATATGTCATACATCAGCCTATGCCCTTGATCATTAGCAATCTAATATTCATGTGGCTTCTTTTCATCTTAGACAAATATCCTGCTACTGATACCATCCATTGGTAGCACAGCTCAACCTGAACAAAAAAAAAAACAAAAAAATATCCTTGTTTCCCACCTTTCCTTAACTAGAATAGTCCCCTATACAGGCTTTGCTGTATTCTGGACTCTTGGATAGTTCCTGTGTTGCCCATTTCCTTACTTGGATAGAAGGAAGTTTCTTTGCTCACCAGTGGGAGTGGGGAGCCTTGAGCAGCCTATCTGTCCCTGAAGGAGTGACCTCAGTGCAAGAATCTTGTAGTAATTGGCCGTTTTGGGCCATTTCTAGCTCTTTGAAGTTATCTGCATAAAAATCCGCTTTTGCATGGCTTTGCGCAATTGTGCGCATAGCGCAGCATTGGGCAGCACCGCTTAATCGGGTTTAAACTATTCCTGGCTCCACAAAGTCTGCTCTTCACTTTTTCCCTTAGAACTGCTCTATTTCTCAAATTAAACACCCTATTCTCAATCTAAGGCCCTGCACTTGCCCAAATAAGTAATCTTACAATCTAGCACTAATATACTAAAAGCACTACATCCTCATATACTCTCTACAATTACCCTGTCCCCTAGTGGTCCTCTTTAATTAAGTGATAAAAGAGTCCCCTATACTACTCTAGCATGTCCAAAGGTCAGTTAATGGTTTCCTCTCCAGTAAAACTGGTGAATCTGAGAATCTTGAGACAATGTTACAACTGTCTCATGTACACGGTCAACCCTCTCCTCCTCCAAATAGGTTCAAACATATGTGAGAGATGCAACCATATAGCCAAACTGGAGGCCAAGCTCTCTCACCTCAAAACTGGTGTAACCAGTCAGGAGGAGAAGGTAACATCACACAACACTAATCCATTCTCAAATAGTCCTACCACAACAGCAATCCAAACACACAAACGCACAAAAACATACTCGGAGGCTCTAATTAAAAATCTACCTAAACAGCAGAGACCTCCAAAGCAGACATCCAAACAAATGCTACCCCACAACAAAACACGTGCAACACATAGCTTAAGAAGTCAGTGTGCCAAACAGTCACAGCCCTTAAAGCAAAACAACACACCTGACACACTTGTAATAGGTGATTCTATAGTCAGACACACTGACATTCAGCTCACCAGGCTGAACAAGGAGAAGATCACAGTGAGCTGCCTGACGGGTGCTAGGATCCACCACATAACGCAAGCACTCAGGTCATTCCAAAGCAAGTACAAATATGACTCAGTCATAGTACATGCTGGTGTGAATGACCTGAGATGTACCTCCCTCGACTACTTGAAAAGAGACATAAAGGAGCTCTCCGATCATGTAGCCCAGGCCGGTATGACCCTGACCTTGAGCAGCATCTTTCCCTCACCTAGAATGATGCCGCAGTATAAAGAAAAAATGATCGATTTTAACAATTGGCTAAAATTTTGGTGTCATTCAAAGGGGATCCAGTACCTGTCAGCCTGGGACGACATGCTTGACAAGCCACGTTGCTTCACAAGGGATGGCTTGCACCTGTCACCCTTGAGCTTTTGGATAATGGCAAAGGCTCTTGCCATCCCCATAGTGCCTTTTTTAGGCAAGGCTCAAAAGACAAACCCACCTCCATAGAAAACACAAAGAACAAGAAACTAAGGGTAATGCTGCTAAATGCCAGAAGTCTAAACCTCAAAATGCATGCACTCGAATCTCTACTCAGTATGGAGAATATCGATATCTGTGCAGTGACAGAAACCTGGTTCAAGGCTCCAGAGAGCACCCCAGCACTACCAGGTTATACCTCATACCATGCTTTTCGGCCCAAAAACTCGGACCGAACCACAAAAGGAGGGGGAGTATCCATATTTATCAAGGATACCCACACCTCCAGGTTAGTGGCATTGCACGAAGCATCAGAAACCATCCATGTGCAACTAACAGTGGACAAAACTGCCTTTCAGTTTATAGCATGCTACAGACCACCATCTCAAAATCAGGAATCCCACTCGGCTTTCCTGAAAACATTGGAGAACATGAAGATCTCTCCAAACACCATTATACTGGGCGACTTCAACTACCCAAACATTGACTGGGAGCATTACTCAAGCCCCAACACCCTAGCCCTGGAATTTATAAACTCAAATGCTATGGAACAACTAGTCAAAACTCCCACAAGAGGGGAAAACATACTTGACCTGATCATCACCAACATGGGGACCTTATGCTCCACACCAGAAGTATTCCCCTCATTGGTAAGATCAGACCATAAATTAATTTCACTGGATATCCACAACCCGACCCCACCCCCAGCCCAGAAAACCACAGTGAAAAACTTCTCAAAACCAAACTTCACACTTTTCAAATCCGAGGTGGAATCCTTTAAGGACCCAGGGCCAGTGGAAACTACGGCCCAAACCACCAAATCCTATATAAACGCATTCTATTGACAACTCCAGGAATGCATGGATCATGCTATCCCAAACAAAACCAAAACCCAAAGGCAGGTGTCCAGTCTGGTGGACCCCAGCCATAAATAAGTTGTACAACAGAAGGAGGAAGCTACTACATGATAGAGCAAAATCCCTAAAAGGGAAGGCATCTTTGATCAGTACTAGCAAAAAATTACGATCCCTCATAAAATCCTCCAAGGCCAGCTTCAAGAGAAAAATTGCACAGGACACTAAAGACAATCACAAGGCTTTCTTTAGCTATGTTAGGAACCTGAGATGCAACTCCCAGATATGCTCAGAGTTGATTATAAATGACAAAAAATACACTGAACCCACAGACATTGCCAACATCCTGGTAGACAGGTTCAGTGCAAACTTCTCCCCCCCCTTCCCCCCCTAAAGAGCAAATATCAATCCCAGTAGAGTGCAGCCCCCCTAAAATCTCAGATGCTCAGGTGAAGGCCGCCCTCTCCAAGGCAAAAAACACTGCTTCAATGGGACCAGACTGTGTCCCGGGTTGCGTCTTGCATGAACTCCAAGAAGAACAAAACCCTCACGTAAAACTGCTGTACAATCTCAGCCTCACTACGGGATATGTACCCAAAGAATGGCATACAGCAACAGTGGTCCCACTCCACAAAGGTGGCGCCTCAACGGACCCTGGAAACTATCACCACATAAGCCTGACTAACCTTATCTGTAAGGCCATGGAGAGGATCATCATGGAACTCATAAACAAAGACATTGGAGACCTACAGACACTGGATCCTACTCAGTTCGGCTTTGTCAAGGGCAGATTCTGCCTCTTGAACCTGGTTGACTTCTTCAAAACAATCACCAAGGCCATAGATGAAGAGAAGGTAGTCCACACAGCCTATCTGGACCTCGCAAAGGCATTTGACACAATACCCCACTTGGGCATCAGAGATAAGCTATCCAGCTGAAACATAAACCCCTATGTCACAAGGTGGGTTGTTAACTGGCTCAAAGACAGAACATGCAGAGTCAGAATTGCTGGAGTCAGACTCAAAACCAGTTACAAGTAGTGTCCCACAAGGTTCGGTCCTGGGACCTCTCTTGTTCAGCATATACTTTTCCGAGGTACAGGCCAGCACGGGAGGACTATGGCTGACCAAGTTCGCAGATGACTGCAAACTGGGCGCCATAATTGACTCCCCAGCTGACACGAATATCCTTCAAAAAGGTCTCACAGAGATGGAAAACTGGTGCCAGAGCCATGGTCTAAAGCTAAATGCCAAGAAATGTATAGTCATACCCTTTGGCAAAAACAAAGTGCCCACCAATTACCACATAGGTGGTAACCCATTAAATACAGAAGAACTAATTAGGGATCTGGGGACCCAAGTTGATAGCAATCTCCCCTTTGACAACCACATTGCCAAAGTGGTTAGAAAGACCTTCTACATACCCCACCTTATCATGAAAGGATTCACATCTAGATCAAGGGAGGTAATAGTGCCCCTTTATTCATCCCTCATCAGGCCCATCATAGAATACAATGCCTCTTTTGGGATGTACCTTATCCAACACCTGCAGCAGCTAGAAAGACCCCAAAAGTAGCTCACAAAGAGGATCAATGGACTCAAACAGATGCCATATGCTGCCAGGTTAAAGAAACTCCAGCTTTACTCAGTTGCATACCGCCTACTTTGAGGCGATCTATGCCTGACATACAAAGCTATGTCCAACCCAGAATTAATGGACATGCTCCACCTCAAAAAATCTAAATCCCTTAGAACCACGCGCTCGAGGGACTTGAACCTCAGCACAGAAATAAATAGAACTTGCTGGAGGGACAGATTCATAACCCAAAGGCTCCCTTTGCTTTGGAATAGAATCCCGGTCCATGTTAGGCAGAGCACCTCACTGACTCTTTTCAAGAGGAATCTTGATGAGTGGATGGGAGATAGTAGGTTTACCCTGGGGATTACTTCTGTGTCACTACTAGACAGAGGCACAGTAAACTAACTTTAAAAAAGGGCACAGCAAACTCAAATCTAAGGGTGGCGAAAGCCAAACACACTCGGGCTAGGCTTATAAATGCCCCAGGGCAGATAGCCTAGTATAAACCTATGAACCTATGAACAACAATGTCTGAATTACAGCTACTTTTAAATTTAGTCTTATAACCACCATAGAATCTCCAACTAATTTATTTTTGGTAGTGAAATGTTAGAAATAAAGGTTATGCACTTACCATAACTATTGTTCTGTATTGCTCATTCTCATTCTTCAATAAAGTGTGGGTCTTGCATTCACCCCTAAGATCTGACTCTGTCAATCTCTATAGATTCTTGGATTTGACAATCAGACTCCTCCCTTTATCCATAATGCCCCCCCCCCTTGCCAGATTACTTCAAATTGAGACTGCAGCTGCTAAATATGTAAGAAGGTATAACTACCTATAATAATAAATATAATCAGGTCAAGAAACAGGATAGAGACAGAGTAGAGGCTCAAACTGGAAACGATGTTCCAATGCACCTCATCAGGTCCTTCTCAAAAAGATATGAGAAGGAGGGTAGGGAGTTAAGGAAGAATGTAAATAGATGACACAGATGCATAGTTATGGTGAGTATATAACTTTAATATCTGATGTTGTAATTTTCATTCATTCCTCAACATGTCAGGCAGAGTCCCAAGCTACGATAATCTTGGGTGGCATTCATGGAAGGATATTCTGGAGAACCACAGAGCCAAAGGCAGCTCTGTTTATGGATATTATGTCCAACTTGTAATGAGCAATACAATTATGGGAACTGGACCAAGAGGCTGCAGCACAAATATCATTAATTGAAATTCTGGCTCAAAAACCAGATTAAGTAGCCATGTATCTAGTTAAATGAGTCTTTGGAGATTTAGGTAAGGGCAAACCTCTGAGAGAATATACAGAGGAAACGTGATTTGCTATCCCTTTAGCAAAAGGAACTTTGAATACTGATTTTCACAATTTATTTTTAGCAAAGGAGGCAAACAGTTGATCAATTTTTCAAAATTATTTTGTTCTATGGAGGTAAAAGCAAAGTAGCCTATGTACATCTAAAATATGTAACATGTATTCACCCGTATTATTAAATTTTGGAAAGAAAACTGGTAAATTAATTACTAATTCATGTTTGACTCAGAAACTACTTTTGGCAGAAAGAAAGGTTTGTATGTAATGTCACTCTATCCTTGAGAAAAAACAAATAAGGCAGCTTTGAAGAGAGTGTTTGGAGCTCAGAAACTTGCCTTGTTGATGTAATATCCACAAGAAAAATTGTTTTCCAAGACAAAAATTTCAGGTCTGACTTTGCCAAAGAATCAAAGGGAGATTAGTTTAAAGGTTGTAACAAAACAAAAAAAGATCCCAAGGTTGAGTAATATCTCTTATTGGAGGTCTAAGCAGAAGAGTACCCTTCAGAAAAGCCATACACATTTTAGAAGAAGCTGGGGGGAAGACATTATGACCTACATGGCCATTAGAGATGGCTGCAAGCTGGACTTTTACAGTGGAGAAAGTAGCATCATCCTGAAATATTGAAGCCAGAAAATCTAATATAGCAGCAATCAGAGCTGCAAAGGGATCTAGCTTCCTTTCTTCTGTCCAAAATAAAAATCTGTTCCATTTATTCTTGTAAATCTTTCTGGTAGAAGGTTTATGACATGAGTATAAAATCTGATGGACTGGAGAAGAAATCCTGGACTGTCTAGCGATCATTGGAATTGGAGAAACCATATGGTTAACTTGAGGCCTTGAATGTCTGGATGAATCAATGAATCATTCTGGATGGTTGCAATAGCAGATCTGGACTGAGGTCCAGTGTCTAAGGCAGATATAGAAGATGATACCATAGGAAAAGGAACCACACCTGCTGAGGCTGGAAGAGAGCAATGAGGATTAACTCGCTCTTCAACTATTGTTCTTTCTGATAAGTGGAAAACAACCTCACCAGATCTCTCCTCCAAGGAAGGAGACAGACTTGAACTATCCAGCGCCGAGGCCTCAAGGGGAAGTAATGGCTCTGAAAACATTGTAGTCAAAGTCAACGACCCCTCCAGATCTGTCACCAAAGCTTTGGCTCTGAGACTTGTCCTGCTCATTGAAGATCACCACTAAATGGGTCAGGGAAAATGTTTGATCCAAAGAAGAAAGTAATATCCTTGGATCCAAGCTTCAGCTCATTGCACTCTCTGATCTAATGGCTCCAAAACCATGGTTCATATTGGAGAATGAATCACTACGGTGTATGAAGGTGGCTGAAGGCTCATGGATCCAATGGGAAATAGAGATGGCAACACTCCATCTGGATTTGTGCTCTATGAAATTTCCTCATCATCATGTCCACATCTGCCTCAGAAAGACTACTGGAGGGCCTAAGTGAGAAAGCAGTGGAAGAAGGGTGGGATGACTTCCTAGGAGTCACCTGTAAAAATGGATATCTAAGCCTAGGTGACACAGGTTCATCTGAGGATCTAGGGCTCTGGGTCCAGCAAGACTTGGTCACAGAAGTTGTCAGATCTGAAGATGTCAGATCCAACACTTTTTTGATTTTGAAGGGCAGCTCCAAACTCTGAGCAGGCGCAGGAGACTTCATAGGGGAGAAATTCCTATGCTCACTAGGATCTGATGCCCTTTGCTTTTTTACAGATGCTTGCTCCCATGAAATAGAAGAAATAAAGGAAGAAAGAAGAAGCTAGCAAAATACCCTCCAGGACCAACTTATTCCACCTATTACTGATAATCCTCGAGTTGAAACCCACACAGATCTCACAGGACACCTGCAAGTGAGATGGGCCTGAGCAATATACGTACTACCTGTGGGCATCAGAATTGGGTATGTTATGCCCATAGGAAGTGCACTTCTTAAAGCCAACAGGCTTGTCAGCCATACCAATGATAAAACTCTCACCTAAATGTAGACAACAAAGGAAGAGAGAAGAAATAATTCTACCAGATATTGTATATAAAGAAAGTTTATATATATATATATATATATATATATACATATATATATATATATATATATATATATATATATATATATATATATATATATATATATGTGTGTGTGTGTGTGTGTGTGTATAAAGTAAAGATAAAGATAACTACCAACAATGGTAGGAAGACAACCTAAAAGGTAAGGAAAGAAGGCCTAGTACCAACAATTGTAAAAGTTACCTAAATGGCATCTTTTTGTACCAACAGAGGTATAAAAAGTTGCCTACATGGTATCCCGAAGGTAAGAAGGTGTAAGGGGAGGAAGGCTAAACAGATATATACAGTAAATATAAGGAAAATATGAAAAAATAAATGTAAAACACAGACACATCCAAGGCTGGAATAAAAACAAGAACTTTACTGTGCACAAACACAAGCGCTTTCACTTATCGCTTCTTCAGGTGTAAAAACAGCACAATGAAAACACACCTTTTCAATACACTAATAAAATCACATGAACAAGACTTATTAAAACTAATATCACAATTAAAGAAATGCATACAATAAAACCACAGCATAAAAACAGCTGAAAATATATGAAAAATATTTAAAAAAACAATTTACATAGATTCATCAATTAACGCTTTACAAGTCTAGACTTGAGTTTTGGTCTAAGGAGAAGACATTCATTAAGCCCACAGCCTGCATCTCCCCTCATCCTGATAATCCATTTTGCCTCCATTTCCTCAGTTCTTAAACATATGTCTCCTAACGTTACATCTTCCACTATTCTCCCAATAGCTATAAACGTAAAACTATGTGTGGAATTAGTGTTAAGCACATGCTTGGCAAGAGCATTAGTTTTATTCTGCTTAGAAATATTATAAATATACTCTCTGATTCGTTCTTTGAACAATCTATCAGTTTTGCCTATGTAGAAACTTTTGCACACAATACAGTATGCAAGATACATTATGTGCTCACTATTACAAGTGGTAGATACATTAAAGGTATATTCTTTCATTTGGTCAGGATGAAAAAACTTTCGACTAGTGTCTAAGTATTGACAATACTTGCATCTACCACATGGCCACTTACCAATTCTTTCTAAATTAGTAGCTGCAGATTTTGTATAATATAACCTCCGTCTCAATGACTTACTATTTCTGAACATAAATCTCGGTGTACTGTCTAAATAAGGCAATAATTCAGAGTCAGTAGTAAGGGTACTCCAGTGTTTATTGACTATATTCATATAGTCTCGAACATCTGCCGTATAGCACATAGGGACCCTCAATTTAACATCAGCGTCCTTGGAACACTTAAAACTTTCTAAATTCCTTCTTTTAGCTGAATAATATGGCTGAGCAGATGTATTCCTCTTTTGTGAAATATCCCTAACATTAGATAGAACCATATCATTCTCATATCCCCTCTCATGTAAATTTCTCACAACTGTTTCCAAGTGAGAAGTAAAATCAATATCTCTAACATTCAAACGTGAGGCCCTATAAGCTTGGTTATGGACCACGTTTTTAAAGACATGTGGGGGATGTGCACAATCTCTGTGTAATAAATGATTAACATAGCACTCTTTCCTATATAGTCTGGTATAAATCCCTGTAGCTTCATCTCTAATAATAGTGATGTCAAGAAAATTAATTGCATTTCTAGAGCATTCATAAGTAAACCTCAGGAAGCGTGAAGAACAATTCAGATATTCAATAAACTCAGCAAGTAATTCATGAGTAACCCCCCCCCCCCACACACACACACACACACACAGGATGAAAAGATCATCCACAAATCTTCTGTAAAATAAAACATAATTTTTATATGGTCCTTGTAACACATGATGCATTTCCCATTCTGCCTATCCATTATTGGCGTAGCTATTGGCATAAGATGTGCCCATAGCCAGGCCATTGCATTGTCTAAAGTATTGCTGTTCATAACACAAATATATTATGATTCAAAGCAATTTCTAACAACCTTACTGTCAAGGTAATTTTACTTGAATCATAAGCTGAATATTCACTGAGAAATTTCTGTGCTCTTATAATCCCTTCAGAATTAGGTATAAAAGTGAAAAGAAATACCACATCCATAGTGACAAACATACCATTCACTGACCCACATTCCTCAATAAAGTGGAACAAATCACTAAGGAAATGTTCAGTGTCCTTATGTATATGACATATTCTGTCAAGAACTGGCCTCAGATGTTTCTCTACAAAAATAGAAATTGTTTCTGTACTCCAATTCCTCCCTGAAACAATAGGCCTAAGGGGCAGATTTAAACAATTTTTATGAATTTTTGGGAGTCCTTGTATTTGCGGTACAATGGGCTTACTTATAAAGAAATAGGAAAACAAAGCTTCATCTATCAATTCCATGTCTAAGAGACATTTCAATAAAATCTCAACATCATATATAATCAATTTAGTTTGTGGCAGTGTAATTTTTTCATAGAACAAAATATCAACTAACATAATACACATTCTTTCTATGTACCAACTACGATCCAATACCACCAAAGACCCTCCCTTGTCTGCAGGTCTAATAATAATACTATCATTCATCTCAAGACCTCTTAAGGCTTCTTTTTCCATCGTATTCAAATTAAAATGTTTTTGGTTATGTTGGTACTTCTGTTGTTTGAATTTTAAATCATATATATCCTGTATACACAATTTCTCAAATGCTGTAATCAAGCTGTTGACTTAGGAACATATGCGCTCAGTCTCCTAAAATTAATGCTGTCATGTTCATTGACACAATTATTTCCATCACCAGGCTTACAATACATTAATTTAAGCATCAAGTTTCAGGCGAACATTTTAATGTCAAAAATAGCCTCAGTAAAGTCAGTATATTCAGTAGGTACAAAAGAAAGACCTTTCTGTACGACATTAATTTCTATATCAGTTAATTCAGCCCTGGAAAGGTTATAATCTAAGCCTGTTTTGTGGTTTTCAAAAAAGCTTTCTTTATTGTCTTGGTTTGTTTTACAGTACCTTCCCATTTGCATTTGTTGTTCCCTCTGCTGCGACTCCTTCCTCTTTCTTTTAGCTACTTTAAGTTCTGTTCTCTTATCGGCAGTGGGAACTGCAAAGGAATCTGACCTAAAGGGATTGTACTACCAGAATCCAACAGATCCTCATTTTGCAATTTACTAGGACCCTCTGTTTCTTGATGTACTATCGCTGTAGTCACTATAACTTTCTTACGTACCACAGGTTCCTCTACAACAATAGAAGACATATGCAGATTGTCATTGTCTTTAACCTCAGGCGGGCTGATGTCATCCATCAACAAACTCTTACCTCTCCGTTCTCTTATCACTTCTGGTGAATTTAGGGTTGCCTTCATAACAGTCAATGCTTCTCGTACAGCAGACACAGATTTCACATTGTCCGCTCTAGATGTATTATCTCTCGGCCTTTTGTAGTAAATTTAAGTCTCTTACCTCCATAACTGGAGATACTGGGATAGTAATGAAATCTCATCCATTTCCACTCGCTCAGCCATGTTGTTGGAATAGACGGAAGGAATAAAGTAAAATAGTAAAACTAAAAGCAAGTCCACCACTATTCCAATGAATGCGTCTTTAAGACTAATAGCAATCAAAAATGCAAAACACAGACACATCCAAGGCTGGAATAAAAACAAGAACACAAGTGATTTCACTTATCGCTTCTTCAGGTGTAAAAACAGCACAATGAAAACACACCCTGTTAATACACTAATAAAATCACATCGCTTGGTAACATTTTTGTTTGGCCGAGAGATATGTCAGCTTCCTTTGCAGTTCCCACTGCCGATAAGAGAACAGAACTTGACTACAGCATTTGAGAAATTATGTATACAGAATATATATGATTTAAAATTCAAACAACAGAAGTACCAACATAACCAAAAACATTTTAATTTGAATACGATGATTGTTTAAATCCGCCCCTTAGGCCTATTGTTTCAGGGAGGAATTGGAGTACAGAAACAATTTCTATTTTTGTAGAGAAACATTAGAGGCCAGTTCTTGACAGAATATGTCATGTACTTAAGGACACTGAACATTTCCTTAGTGATTTGTACCATTTTATTGAGGAATGTGGGTCAGTGAATGGTATGTTTGTCACTATAGATGTGGCATCTCTTTTCACTGTTATACCCAATTCTGAAGGGATTATAAGAGTACAGAAACTTCTCAGTGAATATTCAGCTTATGATTTAAGTAAAATTACCTTGATAGTAAGGTTGTTAGAAATTGTTTTGAATCGTAATATATTTGTGTTTGAATAGCAATACTTTAGACGCAATGGCGTGGCTATGGGCACATCTTGTGCCAATAGTTACGCCAATGCTGTATTGGCAGATTGGGAAATGCATAATGTGTTACAAGGACAATATAAAGAATGTTTTATTTTACAGGAGATTTGTGGATGATCTTTTCATCCTGTGGGGGCAGTACTCCTGAATTACTTGCTGAGTTCATTGAATATCTGAATTGTTCTGCACTCTTCCTGAGGTTTACTTATGAATGCTCTAGAAATGCAATTCATTTTCTTGACATCACTATTATTAGAGATGAAGATACAGGGGTTTACACCAGACTATATAGGAAAGAGTGCTATGTTAACCATTTATTACACAGAGATAGTGCACATCCCCCACGTCTTTAAAAACGTGGTCCGTAACCAAGCTTATAGGGCCTCACATCTGAATGTTAGAGATACTGATTTTACTTCTCACTTGGAAACTGTGAGAAATTTACATGAGAGGGGATATGAGAATGATATGGTTCTATCTAATGTTAGGAATATTTCACAAAAGAGGAATATGTCTGCTCAGCCATATTATTCAGCTAAAAGAAGGAATTTAGAAAGTTTTAAGTGTTCCAAGGAAGCTGATGTTAAATTGAGGGTCCCTATGTGCTATACGGCAGATGTTCGAGACTATATGAATATAGTCAATAAACACTGGAGTATCCTTACTACTGACTCTGAATTATTGCCTTATTTAGACAGTACACCAAGATTTATGTTCAGAAATAGTAAGTCATTGAGACGGAGGTTATTTTATACAAAATCTGCAGCTACTAATAGAGAAGAAATTGGTACGTGGCCATGTGGTAGATGCAAGTATTGTCAATACTTAGACACTAGTGGAAAGTTTTCTCATCCTGACCAAATGAAAGAATATACCTTTAATGTATCTTCCACTTGTAATAGTGAGCACATAGTGTATCTTGCATACTGTATTGTGTGCAAAATTTTCTACATAGGTAAAACTGATAGATTGTTCAAAGAATGAATCAGAGAGCATATTTATAATATTTCTAAGCAGAATAAAACTAATGCTCTTGCCAAGCATGTCCTTAACACTAATTCCATACATAGTTTTAAGTTTATAGCTATTGGGAGAATAGTGGAGGATGTAAGGTTAGGAAACATATGTCTAAGAACTGAGGAATTGGAGGCAAAATGGATTGTCAGGATGTGGGGAGATGCAGGCTGTGGGCTTAATGAATGTGTTCCCCTTAGACCAAAACTCAAGTCTAGATTTGTAAAGTGTTAATTGATGAATCTATGTAAATTGTTTTTTTACATATTTTTCATATATTTTCAACTGTTTTTATGCTCTGTTTTTTATTGTACGTATTTCTTTAATTGTGATATTAGTTTTAATAAGTCTTGGTCATGCGATTTTATTAGTGTATTTAAAGGGTGTGTTTTCATTGTGCTGTTTTTGCACCTAAGAAGCGATAAGTGAAAGCGCTTGTGTTTGTGCACAGTAAAGTTCTTGTTTTTATTCCAGCCTTGGATGTGTCTGTTTTACATTTTTGATTGCTATTTGTCTTAAAGATTCATTAGTTGGAATAGTGGTGGACTTGCTCTTGGTTTTATTATGAAAAAGTAAATGCTTTTTTTATTCACAAAACCCAACAAAGAACTCTAAAAGCTCGAGAGAATGTAGTCTTGACTGAATCATTAGAGCAGCAAACAAGATCTGAGGTAACCTGGCAAGTAGGGGGCATTATGTGTAAAGGTAGGAGCTTGAGAGTCAGATCCAAAAATCTATAGAGATTGGCCTAGTCAGATCCAAGGGTTAGATCTAAGACCTACACACTGAGGAACAACTGAAGCTGACAACATCAGAACAACCTTTATTCAGAAACCACCAAAATACCAGAGATTAGCTTATTCATAAAATGGCAAAATCATTTTTTCTGAGTTCTCACACAGTTATACCACAAGTGGTACCATTGATATTACTTAGTTATCATCTCTTGCAACTCTCAGTGAGAACAGATCAGGATCTATTATGCACTATTGCAAATAATAAACTAAAAATCTCAGCACAGGAGGTAAAACTTAGAAGATACAAGTACAAAATAAGCAATTTATTAATGACACAAAAATGGTTGATAGAGAACTGGGAAATAAGGTAAAAGGAACTGAAAGACCACCAAAAAAAAAAAAGAAGAAATAGAGACATTTTGGATGTGGAGTATCTATGAAGATCCTGTGGAACATAACAAAGATACTAACTGGTTAGAAGAACTAAAAGAAAGAATAAGAAGTTTAAAGGTACAGGATATGAAATGAGATAAATCAACAACCAGAGAGATTGAAACAAAATTAAGAAAAGCCTCTAATTGGAAAACCCAGGCTCAGATGCAGTACCTAACTTATGGTTAAAAGTATTAATATCTTTGCATGAAGATATAGCCATGAGTAAGAATTATTTATATGTGCACCCCAAACAGACACCAACCTGGCTAACAACAGAAAAAAAATGCTCCTACTTAAGAGTGAATCTGCAAGCAACTCTACAAATTATAGACCAATAACTTGCCTTCTGACAGTGTATAAACTATACACTGGAATTGATGCTAACAGAGTTTATAGTAATTTAGAAGAAAACTCAATTGTGGCAACAGAACAAAAGAGCAATAAAAGAAAGTCATACAGAACAAAGGATCATTTGTTGTTAAAGTCATAGTGGAGAACTGTAAAAAGGGGAAGAACTTAAGTGTGGCCTGGACTGACTACAAAAAAGCATTTGATAGTATCCCATATTCATGGATAAAAGAGTCCTTAAAAATGTATAAGATCCACCCTACACTGATTGATTACATTACAGTCACCATGAAACAGTAGCAAACCACTTTAAAATTAAGCCATGATAAAGGAAAACTTACTATTCCAGGGATAAAAATCCAAAGGGGATATTCCAGGGTGACTCTCTGTCACTGCTGCTATTCTGCCTTGCCCTTAATCCATTAAGCTGTCTTCTTAATAGGTCATGGCTATAATTTGGCTCCTAGAAAACAACAAACTGCAAAGAGTTCTCATCTTCTCTTTGTCAATGATTTGAAATTGCATAGCTCGCCAGATGGGAAATTACAACCACAACTGCAAGTTGTCAAATCTTTTTCAGATGATGTGAGAATGTTATTTGGTCTTGATAAATGTGCAAAAGCAACCTTTAAAACAGGAAACTTACAGTACAAAGAAAACATCAGTTTGGGACAAGAATGTGATATAAAAGAACTTGAGCAAGAGAAAGTGTATCAATATTTGGGAGCTGATGCAGGATCAAAAATAAAACATGAACAAATGCAAATAAAACTTAGTAAGGAGTACTTCAGAAGACTTAAATTAATCCCGAAAACAGCTTTGACATCTAGGAACAAAATCCAATCTATAAACCAATTTGCTCTTCCTGTCCTAACCTTCAGTTTTGAAGTGACTGACTGGCCCAAAAAAGTGCTGGACAGATTAGATAGGAAAAGAAGAAGGATGCTTCATGCTCAACAAATTGTTTATAAAAATCAGTGTATACCAAGATTATATATTCCTTGTTCTGAAGGAGGGATTGGCCTCCTTGAAATTGATTACATGTATAGATCTGCAATCGTGGGACTTCACACATATCTGCTGACCTCATAAGACCCAAATATAATGAAAGTTTTGAAACATGAGGAGAATAAATTTAAGCTAACTTCTCTACTTAGGCTAGTAGAAGCATATCGGCATCAAGGAAGAATGGAAATCAAACCAGAAGTAGATAAAATTCAGGCAGCAACTGAATGTGCCAAAAAAACAAAAGAAAGAATATAAGGTGAAGGATCAGATGAGAAGGCATGAAATGTAGAAAAAGCATAAATATAGTTGCAATTATAGAAAACTCCTGGAAGAACCTCATGTTGATCAGGAACAAATGCAGGAATGCTTAAGGAGAGGTGAATTTAAACCAACAGATGAAAGGTTAACATTGGTGGCCCAAGATAGTGGGCTATGTACACATTGATTTACAAAGTCCATTGAATATGTGGGAGAAACAGACAAATGTGGGTTTTGCAAAACAGAATTGGAAGCAGTTGCACACCTCATTGCTTGTTGTGACTTACTAATGGCAGAAGAACTGTATACTGAAAGGCATAATAATGTGGTGATACTGCTGCACTGGGGATTGTGCAAACATTGTGGTATTGAAGTACTGAAAAACACTGGAAACATGAGCCACAAAGCATCACAGAAAATGATGAAATCTATATCACATGGGATCATACATTATCAACAGTTCAAAAGATAGATGCTAGAAAACCGGATGTAGTGGTCCAAGAAAAGAAGACAAAAGTAGCATTGATCACTGAAATTGCCACACCCAGTGACTACAGTGTCCTGTGCACAGAGAGACACAAAGTCACAAAATATCAGGATTTGCAAGCAGAAAGGAGATCAATGTGGAAGAAAGATACCTAGTTAGTTCCAATAATAGTAGGAGCAATAAGACTTATAAAAAATAGTCTACAATCCTATTTAGATATACTACCAGTACATGTAACTCCATATGAATTGCAGAATGAGTCATTACTGGGCACGTTGTGGGTGCTGCAAAGAGTACTTTTGGCTGACATTGAAGAGTGAAACAATACTAATTTCATGAACTTTAATCGTACTTTGACTTACGAATAGGGTCCATTCCTGTCATGGTATTAGAAGCCCAAACGATTTGGAGAAATTAAAAAAAAAAATGAGGTTACATTTTTTTAAGTGATGTAACATGCAGGATTTTAAATCGCTCTCCCATGCATACATTCATCATTCTGTCCTCTATGCTACTCTTTTCCTTTCTCCCCCTTTAAAAACCTAGCTTGCTTCTACCTTATTCTCCTGGACTGTAATTTCTTTCCATCTTTCCTGCTATTTTCTGTTTTTGTGTCCCCCTTTATTTCACTCCAACTTTTACTTCCTTGTTCAATATTGTCTCTGTTATACCAGTCTATATATTTTTATCAATAATCCACACCAAGGTTTTAACAGGTATTCATCAACCTATAGTCAGCAAAAATGACTGCTGCGATTCACTGAATAATCCAAGTCTTCCAAAGCTGGTATTGTGTTTGTATTCCATCTTCTTGTTATACACTTCCTTGAAATTGCAAGTATATTCCATACTACATACATGTTTGACCTATCCAAATGAGGACTTTCATTCACATTTAATAATTTAATAGCTTTAGTTAAATAAAATGATTCATTAAATAAAGCTTGCAGAAAGTTATTAATACCATTTCAAAATGGCTTAATTTTAACACAAACAAAGAAAATGTGGTTCCAATCTGCATTGTGTCCTTGCTCACATCTCCAACATATTCCTTTTATGGAAAAACTAATTTTACTGATTCCGTCTGGTGTAAGAATGCTCTGTGCAAGCATTTCCAATTAAAACTTTCCAACATTGTGTAAAGGATGTATATGTTATTGATAATAAGATATTTATTTTAATATAATCAGTTAACTGAATTGAGTGTCCTTTTGTTATATATTTCCAATATGAGGTTTTGGGTGTTGTTTTATAGTTTATCAATATTTTGTAAAATTTTGAAATAGTGTTTCCCATGTCAAAGTCATTATATATGATTTCATATATGTATTTTGTAAATTTAGGTATTTCTTTAAATGAAGAATTGTTAATTATTCTACTTAAATCTTGTGAATATGACAGAATACTCTGTAAAGTTAGCCAGTCCTGTTGCAGAATGTTGTGTGTTGTTTTTATTACTTGCATACCTAAAACATTTAGTTCTTTGATACATTGGAGCCAACAAACAAATCCTTTCTGTTCCCAGGAATTAATAATGTTAACATGCATTTCTGAAGGCTATGAAGTCTGAAACTCAAATGTGTATCACTATTTAATTACTTTAATTTTTAAATCATCCCAGTGATTCATCAAAAAAACATGTTTTTTATGAGGAACAGACCAAAAATATGAGACAAAAATCTAGACATTCTGTGAAAATTTGTACAGTTGTAGTAGCACAGCTTAACTAAATGCTTACTGCCCTCCTTCCCACAATCCTTAAGCCCTCAATTTCTGGATCCCTCAGCTGAACGAAAATGTCTTTACTCTTGTTTTCACTCATACTTACAAACTTTAACAAAAAAAAATATTCCTCATATCTGGAAGACTACATTAATTAAATGGTTCCATAAGCAACAAAAACAATCTGTTTGCTATATCTCAATATTGAAATCTGGAAAAAACATCCACTCGCAAATTGCTATGCAAATTAAACAATGCCACCTCCTTAAAAAATAAAATAAAAAAAAAAAGTAATGGCTTCTTGTTTTGGAGCAGCAACATAACAATCACATAGAATCATCTCTTAAACTCTCAGGCAGATCAAATCTAAATCTATACAGAGAAAGACACCTTACAAGTCCATAACTTCATTCCCACACTCAAATATTCAACAGGATGATAAAGACTGGTGTAAACGAAGATGCCTCAGCAGTGGTCAGTGGCTTTTATTCCAACAGTTTCTTCAAGTTTAGAAAAGGCTCCAGTATTTCTGATGCAGCTCTGCTACACAAAGGGATACCTCAGGACTTCATTCTAACTCCCTTGCTAGTCTCTATTTTTATTAACCAGCTTCCCTAACTCATACCACACACGCCACCTATTCTATATGCTAATGTTATGATCATCTTCAGATTTAGTCATTCCCATTCATAAATTCAGACTCAGATCCAAAGTAGTCTGTCTCGCCTTCAAACAACACATGCAAAATAATTCAGCTAGTCAAAAATTAAAGTCATTGCTGCTGATATCCATCAAAAGATGGAAAAAAAGAGTCCCTAAATAAACAACTCCCAACAGAAAAAAGCCTACTGCAAATACATTAATATTTGTCCATGCCAGTCCCTTAAGTTTTTTATGTATAAATAAAAAAACAAGTAACAAAATTAACTCTCTTCTGCTCTGGTCAAGAAAGATCACTTCTTACCTAACTACCCCAGCAAGGGTTGCCATACTAAGGAAGTACTGGTTTAACTTGAATGTTGACTACACATAATAGCCATAGCCTCCACATAAAACACATCCACCCTACAGACCATTGGCCCTAAAATTTGCAGTTTCATCAATAAACACAACTACTTGACTCTCTATACAGCCAAAAGGCTCTCCAAGAAAAAAAACAGACTGTAGTCATCTTACCTGGTAAACTACTTTTACAGACTCCTAAACCCTAAATCATTCTCTTCTCTTATAGACAAAATTACTATAATATCTTCTTACAACTTTTGAAGACTCTGTTCTTCTAATCCCACCCTGCTGGCTTCAAAAATAAAACTACATTGCAGTCAAAATGTACTGTCAGCACTAGACCCCAAACTCTTGGATTTCCTACAAAACTCCCTAAACGACATATCCATCCATTCCATATTTAGACTTCAACTCAAAAAAGCTTCCACAACCAAGCCAAATATAAATTATCTAAGGTAGGACTGTGGGACACATAATCTAAATCTCCCTAAGTCTTTTACCACAAATCCTTTTATAGTCCTTCATATCTTCTTGTTTAATTTGCCTAAATACTGTCCATATATTTTGGGGTGCTTGGAGTTATTCTATTTTTAGAAGTACAAATTAAACTATGCAGCTTTTATTATTTTAGTCAGTCATAATACCAGTGTGACTGTATTCACCCAGACTGTGCTTGGAATTTGTCCATTGGTTAATGACTGTAATCAAATAATATTGTGTTCTTGTTTGCATGACAGTTCTTACCTTGTTTATTTGGTTTTGCTGTTTGCTTTTTATGTTGTTGATATTGAGCCAAAATATAGTCAGAATGAAAGTAGTCTATTGCAACCAATGCACCACAAAATAAATATAAAAAAATAACAGAGAGAAATTTTGATATTTGTATGATTAACTTACAACCAAGATAATTACGCGTGGCATCAAACATTTTCAAATAAGAGCAGGCTATTTACAGAAGTAGCTCTGACACTTAACAAAGCACTAGATGGGTATAGACTGAGGAAATGTTTAAGCAGCCAATAAAAAGTTGTGACAGATGTGAAAAGTGAATCAAAATAAACCAAAAAAAAAATGAATAAAATAAATAAAGCAGTTATATTATCATTGTCTGCATAGTATCCAACATGTTCTGACCTCTCAGACTACAGACCTGAGGAAAAGAACCACATCATGTAGCTTTTCTTCAAAAACCTGACACTTTACATAACTTTTAACTGGTATTGTACCTGTCTATATTAAATGTTACCATACTTTACGTCCTATCTAGAGCCCTGTGTGCTCATGCTTATCTTCTATTCCTGTCTGACAGCATATGTTTACTATACATTTCTATCACATGAAGGTTGTTTTTTTTTTTGTTTTGTTTTGTTTTATTTTGCCTGAAGACATGTGTATGATGAATATAATATTGTATATTCCATTGTATATTCAACTACTCTTGCCCATTGACACACTTTTTCATTTTCAGATACTATTACAACTTGTTGTATTTTTACATTGTTGTTTTACAGGAAAAGTACGTTCACTTGCAGCCAGATTCAATAAAGCTTACATGGTCCACTTCCATGCTAGTGCACTGTTTTAGATTCAATAAGTAGCTCTGCATGGTGTGTAGAACCACAAACAACATAAACACTGTGGAATGAAAATTACTGCATAAGCAGCAGAATTGTATGCTAATCAGCCAATTCAAGCTGGAGGAGCTATTCAACAAGCTATAAAGCAACTGTGTAGACTCAGTGCTGGTTTCCCATGTGAACACCAAAACCTATTGAATACAGACACAGAAAGGAGTCTACACAAAAACAATGTTAGTGGCTGCTGTTGCTTTAATTCATGCATATGTACAATAGGCTGAAGTGTAAGTTGCTGCTGCTAATAGACCAAAGCCAATAAGGAGAAGAGTTTTCAGACCCCAGGTGCATACCTCTCAATCGTACAGATTTTTGCAGAATGTCCAGATTTTTGCCTCATATTTTTGGTCCACTTTTCATAAAATTATGGTTTTCTGGCAAATTAGTGGAAAATCATTAAAGATTGAAGTTGGAAAATAATGAGAGACATTTGAGTTTCAGACATTATACCCTTCAGAAAAGTAATGCCAATGCAAAGCCTGTTAATCTACCAACTTTCTAAGTTGGCAAGAGCAATATTTAAAATTGTCCCTATTTTGGGGTCTTTGTCCCACTTTCATTTATGGATATGTCCAGATTTCTTGTTCTAAGAGTTTGAAAGGTATTCCCAGGTAACTTATTACAACCTACATGATGTGGAAATTGAAGAGTGCTACAGGGTGGATAGAGACACACTACAGGAACTCTGCAACCTTTGTCATCTTCAATTATGAGCTAGGACAAACCAAGGGGAACCCATCCCAGTGGAGACAAAGGTATGTGTAGTACTTAGAATTTTAGCTACAGCTACCTTTCAGAGACCAACACGCAACATGCTGGGGGTGTCACTTACATCAGCATCCAGGATCCTCCATCAGTTCTTGAAAGTTATGCTCCAAAATGCTAATGACCACATATATTTTCCCTGTACTGCTGAGGATAGGGCCAGAAATATGCAAGAGTTCTACCCTGTAGCATACTACCTGAAGTATCAGTTGCCATAGACTGCACACATGTAGAAATTAAGGCACCACCTGGGGAAGAGGGAAGGCTTTACATTAATAGAAAGGGCTTTCACTCTAACTGCCAAGTTGTGTGTAATGCCAAGGGAATCATCTTGAGTGTGTGTGCTGGCAACCAAGGCAGTTACCAGAACTCACATATCTGACACACCCCCCAAATGTATCAGATGTTCACTGAGGGGATATCCCACAAGGTCATTTACTGAGGGATGCAGGTTATGCAGTAGAACTCTGACTGATGACATCAAAAGTGTTCACACACCTTCTGAAGAATGCCATAACGAGGCGCACACTCAAACCACAAATATCATTGAGCATGTGTTTGGGCTGCTGATATTGTGGTTCTGGTGCCTAGATACATCTGGCAGAGCCCTGCAGTACAATGCATGGACATGTACTGAAATATTCACAGTTTGTGCCATGCTACACAACATCATCCTGAGAAAACAGCAGGATCAACAAGGGCAAGGGACACATATCTCCCCTCAAATGACAAGATCACAACAGTCGCACGTACGTGAGGAGTGAAAGGGGAAATTAGCAGCTATTGTGGGTGCAGGCAGACATAGGCATGCTCAATATGCTCATGCATTGGCTAAGAGGCAATACATAGCACACTCATAGCACACTCACTCAAATAAGGGCCTCAAACCTTCCTCCTACACACATACATATAGTAACATTGATGCCAGGCAATTCTCACAGCTGTTACCTTCCCATGTATTGGCTGTGTACTGTTTGCATCAGACAGAGTCAGCCCTGAACTAAAACTGTTACAACTGCTAGGTTTAGAAGGTACTGCAAGTGTTGAACCTGAAGTGTATTATGTAATAATATGAATGACTGGCATATCCTTGCATGTTGTTACTTGGTAGTATAAGCAAGTCCTAAGTATCCTAAAAGGCAACATAAGTATAATAAACATAAGTATCACATAACTACAAAATTACTGTTCCCAGATACAACAGAAAAGGTAGCATTTCAGTATTACCCACTGGAGAAACATAAAAAAATTCTAGAGGTTTTAAATATGAACAGCAGGCTGGATGCAAAAAACAGAGAGCAACAATAGCAACATATCTTTGTTTCTGCCATAACAGAAATGCAACTTTGCTCCCCTACTCCCAAAAGAACAGGTGAATGACACATTTTGCTAACAGACCATCTTTGAGATGCTAAAAGTGCTCTAAAATGAACTGTCCCTGAAACGTGTTTACAGATTTAACACAGAACATTCGATGTATTGCCAATCATGTATACTTGTAAAATAGCCTGACAAACATGCCCATGCCAGTAGTACACGTCTAAGTAATGCATGCAGATAAAAGTGTAAATCCTTTGCTGATCAAAAAAAAAAAAAATATATATATATATATATATATATATATATATATATATATATATATATATATATAGATATGTATTAAACTGATTTTTCTTAATGACATTTCAGCATATGCAATATATAGCTGACAAAATGCAAGCATACTTTCTCAAGTTCAGTAATACTCTGTGCAGATATATCACAAAGTAATAGCCTCTTTTCTGTGTTCTCCATATAAGCAAGTCTCCTCACCTTCAGTTTCCCTGGCTACATAGTTGTATTTTAATGGTGTAGATTCAGGGCTGTCAGCATGATGAAGATACAAATGCAGTGTGAACTTTTTAGAATTGCTGAATCTCAAATACTTGGCTCCATGTATCAGATGTAAATATAGTGCAGGCAATCCCTCAGTATTTTTTTTAATGGATTGCAACTGTGAATGATTACTTGTAGGGAGAAGGGAAATACAACAGCAATGTAGACTGCCCTATATCCAGTGGGTAGTCAGGTTAAACTTACTAAGTGTTACATGTAATTTTGTCCAGGTTGGATATGTAAGTAAGCAGCACACAATTCACAGGTTCTGTTCATTAACATCCAACCACCAATTAATTTGTTGGCAACTGCATATTATATTATTGCCATTTAATATCCTCACACATTTTAAGGACAATGATAAAAAATGGCTTACAGACTGCATGTCTCAAATAATAGGTCAGATAAGAGATGAATGAGCAATAATCACAGAGAGTTAAGAGAGAGCTACATATTTGCAAGGAATACTCATAACTGGTTGTGTGATCACTTAGGGCACTACATCCAAAATTAATAAATGTACAAATAGCAATTATATGATGTCATATTACTGTAGATAATGTTGCAGTTAGTTGTGTGCAGAATGACTTCAGTTCCTTGGTGCAAAGGTGTTCATGTGGCAAAGATAGATAAGGTACCCTTACTGTGTTCTAAATGTTTATTGCAGTGAGAGTTCAACTCCAGACCTATGTAAAGAATCTCACATGTACTAACATTTTGTAGTGTGCATGCCATAGATTGTTTTTCCTCATTTCAACTACTTTTCTCTTTTTTTTAAATTTGTATTTATTTTAAGGGAGGCAGTGCTTGTGCAATGCACGGCTTAGCACAAACTTGAGAAATGGAGAAAATAAAATCAGGTTTGGCTGTGCTTATCTAGTTTGTGGGAAGCACGGCAGTGCACAAACTGGACTAGTGGCCCACCCAGGAAGCAGACAGATCACCTTCAGAACACCTTCAAACTGGGCATCTGTAAAAGGGCAAAGGTGAAAAAATACTTTGTTACAAGTTTTGTTTTCCATGGTGCAACTGTGCCTAATGGCATTGTGCAGAGTTGCAAAGCAGCTAGCAAGGTTCTCCAACACCTACAGGCAGGACTTAGACAGCAATTAATTGAAACCAGATACATTCAATTAATTTGGTTGGGCACCGCATAAACCTGGTAAGTAGAGTTGTGCCATGGCTAACTCAGAGAACTTAAGTATGAGTAAGAAATTATGGAACTTTCATGTAACGACTCCTGTGGCAGCCTGTGTAAGTGTAGGGCTGGAGTACAGATTATGGTTCTGGGTTTTAGTACAGGGTGTGAAACCTATTTTTACTGTTGTGACAGTGCAGTTTATAGCAATGAGCTGTAAAATAGCCAAGTGTTATTTCAACATTCTTGTGACAACATGTGCAAGTCTAGGCCTGCCATACTCATGATCCTGGGTTCTAATACAGGATATTCCAGGCATGTTTGTGTTGTTCCATTTACCATTATATTCACTGTCACTTACAACACTTTAGATAGTGCAGCTGATATGAATTATATATATATGAGGAATGAGACACCATTATTGCCTTTTCAGGTGTATGACTGAGGTGTTACTGTGTATGATATTTCTGTATTTATAATTCTGCTATCTGGACTTGCATGGGCTTCACAATTATATAAGGTACATACACAACTGGATCTATATCCAATAGCCTTGTTAGTTCACACACATACATGTGTAACAGCTCAAACTGTCACCTGTATTTATGTATGATTCAACAAAACAGTGTAAGAAACTTCTCTGTGTGGAAGATTTTCAGTCCATATATTTCTAGTTAATCACTGTATATTAATCAGATCAGACAATATTAGTAGAAGTAGCGAACGTAAACCCGTCAAGTCAAAAAGTAATAATAGAAAATATGTAATTCTACAGCATAACTAAGTATTCAAAAGTAATCCAAGCAAGGCAGGCAGTCTGTTTCCAGTTGAAAATCCTTTATTAAGTACACAGACAAGCGATCCAAGTAAAACAAAAATAGAGTAATAATTTCCTCACAAGCTTTCTAAATATATATATATATACTTTTTATCAGGCATATGAGTGTTTTATTATGCTGTAAAACAAAGTGTTATTGGTAGACTTTGGTTGGGGAGGGTTTTGGGGGATCCCGGTCCCATGGCTATCCGACATGGTAGCCATGTAACTACTATTGTCTGATCTGATTAATATACAGTGATTAACTAGAAATATATGGACTGAAAATCTTCCACACAGAGAAGTTTCTTACACTGTTTTGTTTTTAGACCCACTGCGCTTTAATGGGTTGTTTTGAGGCTTTGGGGATACCACGAAGATTACATGTTTTACGTATGATTCAACAGTACATCTGAACAGCACTTCTTCTGTGGAAAAGATGGAAGCTCATCACTATGGAAGAAAATGTTTTGTCCCTTATGCCAAGGTTTGAATCCCATTGCACAAGTCTGACTTTTACAAGACTGCAGGCCAGCTTATAGTGGATAACATCAGTAGGGCATGCTGGAGAAAAGATATTGGGAGGCCTGCATGAAATGGATTTATAGGCATGTGCAAGTATCAAAATACTGACAATCCATGGTATTGGTGCAGTATCTGTAGGTTACACACACACACACTCACACATAGTTGACTGCATTGAGAACAGAACCTCCACCTACAAAACTCAGCACTTTACACCAGTACCATGGCACGAATCTGACTTTTACAAGCCTGCAGGTCAACTTATAGTTGATGACATCAGCAGGGCATGTTGAAGAGGTGTTGGGAGGCTATCATGAAATGGATGTGTAGGCATGTGCAAGTATACAAATACTGTCTGTCCATGGGATGGAGTTGGTAACTGTAGGATATACACTTGTGCTTTTCTGGCTAGACACACATGCACTCACACAGTTGACTGTGGTAAGAACAGAACCCCTACCTATCTAAGTACACAGACTACAGAACTCAGTATTTTGCACAAGTACCTCAGCACAAGTCTGATTTTTACAAGACTGCAGGTCATCTTATAGTGGATGACATCAGCAGAGCATGTTTGAGAGGAGATGTTGGGAGGCCAGCATAGGTTCATAGCTTCATAACTTTAGAGGAGGTTAATAGCTTAATGGCTCTAGGGCATTCACAAGCCTAGCCATGTAAAAGCACAAGTACCCTTGTTGAACATAGATGGTTGTTGTTAGCACAGCGATTTTGTGATCAGCACCAACTGACCCTGTCCATGAGGGGCATAGGTGCCAACCCTTGGGTGAATTTATAGTCACTCATCCACTTGTCAAATTTGTGCTTCAATAGGATCATTGGGGAGCACTGATTCACATGCAGTGGGAGCCTATACACAGGAGTGGCAATTGCTGGGAGATATATCTGTCTCTTCAGCATGTTCTGCGCATGTTACAGTCTAGGTTGAGATCCCTGGAGCAAGTTATTCTTGTCCTATTTGATTTGCAGATGTTCAGCATTTCCAGTAGAGCAAGGTCTCAGACTGGTCTGTAGGCCAGACATTGTTCACCTCTCAGCAGTCTACATGATACTGAGTACAGAGACAGGTCTTTCAGTCTTTCCATGTAAGTCATGTTTTAGAGGCCCTGGATTCTCCCGGTCACCAAACTCTGTGTTTTCTCCAGTTGCTGCAGGTTTCTGGTGAGGTAAAGACAGAAGGGAGCATTGTACTCAATTAGTGGTCTGATAAGGGTAGAGTACAGCAGAGCTATGACCTCTCTGGTCTTGGACGTGATGGCCTTATTTATGAGGTGTGCTATGTAGAATGTTTGTCTCACCACTATGGACACATAGTAATTGAAGTGTAGATTGCTATCAACATGTGCTCCCAAGTTTTGCAACACTGTGTTTGAGGTTAGAGGGATGCTATATATATCATAATTATCAGGTACCTCATTGTACATGGGATCAATGAGGCATTTATTGCTTTAAGGTTCAGTCTGTGAATTTGGCTGCAATCATTTGTCTGTGTCAGTCCCTTCTGTAATATGTTACCATAGTTGGGGAACTCTATATGACTGCATCCAGTTGACAGTCGTCAGCAAACCTGGTAAGTCACAGGCCATCTACCTTTGCCTGGACTTCAGAGAAGCAGTTTCCAATCAATTGGGGGTCCAGCATAGATCCTTGTAATTTACCATTAGTAAGTGGTCTAGTGGTGGGGGTGCAGTCCCCAATTTTGACAGTGTGTGTTCTGTCAGTGAGCTATCTTGTAATGTATGTGTTAATCCCTAGATGTGAGATTTTCTCCATGATACCTGAATGGGGGATAGTGTCAAATGCCTTGGATAACTCAACTCAGGCGGTATATCCTGTTATTCCTCATCCAGGTTTTTGTGGTCAGTATAAAAGAAGTACACTAGATCTACGCTTGACAAAACCAAAATGGGTCAGGTCAAGTGTGTTGAAGGTCATCTATGTCTCTGTGTATAAGGTCCATGCTAATTCCTGGTGAAAACTACTATTTGCAGACAGTTGGGGTTGGTATGGGTTCACCATATGGCGCAAGTGTGGCCAACCTAGTCATGGCCCACTGGGAGCATCAGTTTATTTTCAACAACCCTTCTTTCTCAGACCATCTGGTACTACTACACCTTGACGGCGACATTTTCATTTTATTTAATGGAAATGAAGTACAAGCAGATTCTTTCATTGATTTTTTGAACAACTCTACTGATTTTCTGGTGTTCAATTCGACCTTCAGCAGCAATCAGATAGCCTATCTTGACATCTTGTTAACTAAGGATGTGAATGCTTCCTGTTTTAAGGTCAGTTTGTTAGAGGATGAAGAATTATGAGGAATGTAGCACACTTAAAAGGATGTTCCTCTGTTGAGGAACTTATAGGTGAGATTACACTATTACAAGTGAGGGAAAGGGATAATGTGATGCCATCTATTACTTCCGCAGACGACCAGAATCATGAGGATGTAAATAGGGTAGATGTGTTGGATTTTCCTAGATTCATCACCACGTTTGCAGTGGATAGTGCCACCTTGTGGTCCACTATTAAGAAAAACTGGCATTTGTTCACAGTAGATTCAATAGTATCATCGAAATTGGGTCCCACCCCTTTAGTGGCTTATAAGAAAGGTAGGAATCTCAAATCTTGGTTTGAGATGAAACAATTTCCAGTTAGAAGTCCAGGGATGTTTAAATGCCATAACTGCAATTACTGCAAATTTATTATAGAATCTAATAGGTTTACAGTCAGTAAGCACGAATTTAAACTCAAGCATAGATTAACCTGCAATTCAAAGATGATAGTATATCTAGCACAATGTCAGAATTGTCCTGCTCATTATGTGGGGAAAACTGAACGGAAGTTCAGAGAACGAATTTATGAACACCAGTACGCCATTAGGAAGCTAAAGACCACAAATGCACTTGCCAAACACGTTTTAGAGTACCCCAACCATCAATTCAAATTTATTGGGATTGACCAAGTGCTTTGTGACACTAGGGGGGGGCCCGTCTGCATTAAAATTGTTGGTTCTTGAACTCCAATGGCAGATTAGGTTGGAATCTTACCATTCCCCAGGTCTAAATGAGGCATGCTCCATTGCTTGTCTTTTTTTTTTTTTTAGCCTCAAAAGATAGAATGTTCTTTTAACAGATGCTTGTGCACATTTAGATGGGTGAATTATTATAATTAATAGTTCTAGTTTTATATATATTTTCATTTAAAAATTATGTGTATGAATAATTGATTTTTTAAAAACATTCATATTTATTTTATACACATATCATTTTTATTTTAATTTCATGACTGTTTTCATGTAAAGTTTTTTGGTAAAGTGTAGGATTTTATATATATTGTAATACTTTTCTATGTATTCATGTTCAGTATGTAAAAGTAGGCATTTCCCTATATGTTTTTTTAAGGTTCTGTATTTTTAAATACTGAATGATGATTATTGTGGTGATTAACTTTATTGAATTAATTAAGACCATTGTATAAAATCTGATGTGATGGTACTATGAGATAATTCTGAGGAAGTTTGCATACTAGAGCAAACGAAAAGCGCTTTTAAAATTTTTTTTTTTTTTTACTTGCTGTCCTTTTTGTGGTTGCTGCTGGTTTAGTTTACTGAGCATTTTGTCGATCGAGAAGTACGTGGGGTGCCTGCTGGTCTGGCTCATTTTGGTATTTTACATGCTAATTCCTTTGTTAGACTTGCAGGTAAGGATTTTTAAGCTTATCAGTCAATATTTCCAGTTCTGCATGTTAACAGATCAATGCGAATTGCATATCACACAACATTTGATGTTAATTTCTGTAGTGTAAGTGATATATGTGTGAAAAAAAGTACTAAGACAACAGGGTTGCAGTACATGGGGAGAGGCAACACATGGCTGTGTTGTAAATATGTGACATATTGTTAGCTAGGGCCTTCAGTTTATGTTACCACATGTAATTACATGCCATATACAGGAAATGGACAGTAAACAGCAGTGATACATAATAATATTTACTTTTCCATAGTGCTGTGAGCAGCAGGTTTGTGCAACGATTGGCAAAGTGTTTTTGCATGCAAAATACACATTTGTAATGCTTTCCATGTTTGCACATATTTAAGCAGTGTGCAAATACAAGCCACATTGCTAAACTCTGAGAGTTACTACTGAGTTTCTGAAACACACCTGCTGCTTAACTGACTCTGTTGCAGAAGGTGTAAATTTATTGACAGAATTCCTTTTGAGCCCAGATGATACTGAGTTTGAATCCAGGTGTATCTAATACTTTTAAATAGTTTAAAATAAACAGTGATAATCCAATGACATCAGTTCTTTATAGTACATGTGTTGCTGTATGCTGGCATAGTGCAGTGAGTTTTAGGGAGCTTACATGAAGATAACCACAACATTGTACCACCGCTCACCATTGCTTGTCGCTGCTGAGAAATGTGAAACTCCATGCAAGCATAGAGGCCAAAAACTGAAGTTATCCATTGCTTTTCTGCATCTTGTGAGTTTTGTGTGTAATTCTATTTTTGACCAGATTACAGGTATTAAATGGGGTATATAGGAAAGTGGTGAAATGGGGAGCAAACAGGAGGAAGAACAAAGGGAAAGCAATACAGGAATGTCCAGAAGGGAGGTAGTAAAGAACCATAGCTATCCATTTCTTCAACAGCAAAAACAGATTATATTTGCAGAAAATTAGCTGAATTTGGACTGCCACCTCCAAAGAGAGGGGTGACAACACAATCATGTTGCATAGCCAAATGGACCAAATCAAGTGTGTAAAGAAGACAAGTGTGCAAAATGGAGAGCAGTGTATGAGATGATTTTTTTTTTTTTTTGTGGAACAGGAACCCATTTTTTTTTCAATTCAGTAAGAGAGGACTGCTGGGTAAGGGACGTAGGTATTTGTGAGTCAGGTAAATTGGGTAGGTGAGAAAGCAAATGCAAACAAACAAGACAAACAAGACAAGAGACAGGGATGCTGAGGGACTCAAAAGGTTGTGGGACACCATGATTGGGGTGAGGGAGGAGACAACCCAGGCTCATACATATCAAGCTTGGAGACAGTGAGAATCAAGTCCTCACCCACTGGACTGTCATCACTGTCCCCTTACTCCACTGGTGGCTGGAGTGGTTGACATCTTCTCCTACTACAAGCAATGAGGGAGAGCAGCTTCTCCATCTGGCATAGGCATACACAAATGATGCAGTGCATGACCCTATGCACCAATCCTGGCATCTCCTGGCAGGTGATGAAATCACCATCTCTGCCACTGCTCCAGGAGGGTACCACTGCACCAGATTCCTGGGCAGTGCTACCTGAGGGTGCAAGTAGCGCAGGGTCAGCAGAGGCAATGCTGCCTGGTTGGCTTCCAGCCATGTTGTGCATTGGTGCTGCAGCCAGTGGACTGGGGGCAAGCTGATCCACTGGGTCTGGCCTACCTCACTGTGCTGTGTACCATTTAGTGATGTGGTACACAGGTACACATGGATGACATGGTGACATTTGGATAACACATCATAGAAAATAAAAAAAGAAAGATAAGGGTTGGGGGTCAGAATAAAAAGAGATAACATTAGTGCCATCTTATGTGAATTCAATCCATTAATATAATTATACAACTCTTTTATCTGAGGTATTACATTTATGTATGCATCCTAACAGATGCACACTATACTACAGATTGCTGAAAGTAATCCTTTAAATGTGCATATAGTACACATATGCATGTTCCAGTTGTACAGATTACAGATTACAGCAGTGCATTTGTGCCACTGGTACTGAGTTTTTAATTTAATGTAAATATTGTTGAAGAAATAACAGCACTGTATATTTATCAATCATGGTATTTGAACCCACACTCTCTGACAACATTCTAATATTGGACTCCTATAATTGCTTTGTGCTACAGACTAATGCATGTATACTTGCTTTTACAGTTGGGATATGCATACTCAATTTGATACATCTCTATAAAAGATCAGAAAAGGTTTCTTTAACTTTTAAAGCTACAATAATGCTTCTCTTCTACTGCATAGATGCCACTTGCTTCTTTCTGTCTCTCCAATCGAACAACATGGTCCTGCCAATTAAACTCACCTTTGGTGGGGGCTGGGGAAAGAACATAAAAGAACAGAAGACCATTATGCATACCAGTCTCGCCTATATTTAGCTTTCTAAGTCTTACAAGTACTCCCTTATTGTGATACATACAAGGCTGTGGGATTTCTGCAGTCTCAAACTCATGCAACCAACAGTTGAGAGCATCCCTTTTTCACCTGTGTAGGTCATTAAAATGATGCTTGCACTGCTTCTCAGTGTGTGGGATACCAGTGGCACTGGATACAGCCTGGGCCATACTATTCCATGTCTTAGACTTGTTCTGGGAGCCAGAATAGTCCCCCTGCAGAAGCCTTAGGCTACGATGCTTTACCAGGAGTCCAATAAATACCCTGGACTTCTGTACAATCCTCATCTGAGCCATAAACTTGGCACCTTCCTCTCTAATGCCAGCCATGTCTACCAGCTGAACTAGAGCAATGGAAAGTGATTCTTTCCAGCCAGTTTCAGTTATTGCATTTACTAGTAGTGGGCAAACCCGAGCAATAATACCAACAGCATTAGCACAATGTTTGGCAGAGCACAGCAGTGACATGGAGGAATGAAATAAATATTTGAAATAAGAAGGTTATTCTGACACTTGACTTTAGTCTGAGGGGTGTCTGTCAATTTAGCTTGGAAAAATATATTGAAAATTGGAAGGTAACTGTTAGGTGAGTTAAGTTTGCAAATATTCATGGGGGGCATAAATGTAATAATCGAACACGGTCAACTAGCCTGCATTGATCATAATGTTGCATGCAGGTATAGCAGTGTCCCTCCTGACACCTCTAGCATATGTTACACTGATAGCACAATGTGTGTGTGTGTGTGTGTGTGTGTGTGTGTGTGTGTGTGTGTGTGTGTGTGAGTGTGTGTGATTACCCTCATAGAGTGTGAATGTATCATAATAGTTGTACAAGTGTGTTTGTGCAGAATGATCTCTGATCACTCTAAAGCACATATGTTATGTTAGAGACATGGACTTGCTGGTAGTATTAGTCTGATATTGTTCATGATTGTTCATGCTTCTTTTAATTTTGTCCATGAGCCTTTACCTGTGTCCCACTTGCTGGAGACATCTGCTGAGATTACACTCATATTCAGGTAAATCAGTTTGTACAGCTTCAGAATATGCACCCTACCACAACTATATAAAACATACCTGATAGATGTCCTCTGCATTATTCATGTAAGGATGTTTATCTCACACAGACATCTTCCCCATTGTTATGTCACCTTATGTGACAGTCACATAATACCCATTTTCACTGTGCAGTCCCTACTGTATCAGACTATGTGACTGGTGCTGCTGCTACAACCATTTTCTAATGACATGACCTCATCTCCTGTAAATTAGGTTGTTTCACCTGTCCTCTTTCCCTATGTTCATTCCTACAACTCACCTGTGTGTTTTTAGTCAATATACTCTTCCCGTGAGTGTTTATTTTACATAGCAGTCCATCTACCCTTATAGATCATTTACACAATTTCAGTATAGTATGCCAGGAATGGGATTTTATAATACTCTATACTGTAGATATGCTGTGCTGTACTGCATTTGGATCATATACTTATCAATCATACCTCTCAACTGTCCAGATTTCCATGGAATGTCCAGATTTTTGCCTTAGTATCTTTTGGTGTGTTCCTTATCAAATTTGTGTTTTTTTTGCCATATCACTAGGATGATCTCAGGCTGATGTGACTCAATAATTACATACATTTCAGTTTCAAACTTCATATCCTTCAGAACATGTATTCTGGCACAGTTCTAAAGAGCAAATATGTCAAATATGTCCCTATTTCTGGGTCATTGTCCCACCAGTATGTTGGCCTTTGTCCAGATGTCTTGCATTAAGAAATTGAGAGCTATCTATTAAGCCCTGGTGATCAATGTGGCCTTCCATGCAAAACCATGAACCTTCAGTTCTGCGATTTAAATAGGATTCCTATTCATGTTTGCTCACACAGTTTCCTGGCTGGCAACACTGTTTCCATCCACAGAACCTCAGTTATTTATGTTTAAACATGGTGTGTGGCATGAATATGTAATGAGCACTACTGCTTACCGTGCATCACCGTGCACATATTTAACTCCATATAGGCTTTGCGTAAAGCCTGCACATTTAATCTCAGGGCTGGAGTTTTTTCCTTCCTAGGCCTCTTCGTAAAATAGATTTCTGTATGTCAGATAATCCAGGTCAACAAATGAAAATAAATAAATACATGCATACAAATATACACACATAAACAAGCAAATAAAGACAGAAAATGTTTTATGTGTGTTGTACAAGAATCTTGACATCGTATTCACTGCAAGCAAGAAATTAAATTACAGAGCCATTGGTCATTTTTGAAGGTTTTACTGAGGTAAGAACAATTTTACAAAACTGTGTAAAGCTGAGCTATGTCTGTGTAGCAAACATTATATAGAGTTAAAAGAAAAAAAGAAAATGGAAAAGTATGTGAACACATTTTAGAGGTACAGTGTAAATGCAATATGTGGCACCTATTTTATAACCATAAAATGGCTAATCAATCTGTTGATTAAAATATTAGATTTAAGCTTGGAAGGTAGTTTCTCAGGCCATCTAATTCTGTGTACAAATGGCAATCCACTCCTCTGATATTTTTAGGGCATGAGCCATATATCTCAGCCTCTCAGCTTTCAAAATCATAGCAGGGGAGTATCCAAAATCACAGAAGAGTATGGAGTCATAGCACTTCAACTTTCCATGTGTTAATTCATACCACTGAGTAGGTGGGGGCAAAAATATGTACATTTTTTCTTTTAAGCCTTCATTTCAGCACCACTGCTTTACGTCAAACTCAGCACCTCTTCCTGTACATATACTCCCCCACCCCCACACACACACACACACACACACACACACACACACACACACACACACACACACACACACACACATGTGACCATCCATTACAGATACTTTTATGACTATATATAGCTCAAATATCTGTTTATAATTAAAGGAACAAATAAGTACATAAATAATGGCTGAGAAATTTTACTTATTTTTGTTGCTGTCAGAATCATATGATGCAACTCACTGTGACCACACTACTACTTTTCAACCTATTAGCTTAAGAATTAGGGATTAAGGCCCAACATCAAGGCATTTTAGCTATTACTCTTTTATACTTAATAAGTTGATAGATTAACAGTTTCTGCCTTAGCAAGCATTTACTGAAAATGTGGTTTGAAACTCATATCTGTATTTAGAGACTAATCCACCACAATTTGTAAGAAAACCACAACATGAGTTTGTTTGTCTTTTCGGCTTTTCCCGTTTAAGGGTCGCCACAGCGGAGCTCCGGTCCGCTAATGATTGGCAGTAGATTTTTTTATGGTGCCGAGTTGCCAGCCCAACGTCCAACCTTCAGCGAAGGCACACCCATTCACGCATGTCTTTCGGAGGCCATTCAACCACGGGGAGGGCATGCAGGTTCCACACAGAAGGCACTCCAGCCATGAATAGAACAGGAGAACTTCTTGCTGTGAGGCAACAATGATACCGCTGTACCATCGTGGCTAAAACCACAACATGAGTAACAGACCAAAATCATAAAACAAAAACAGGGACAGTTGAGAGCTTTGCCCTCTACACATATGCATGTGCAGGCACACACACACGCACACACACACACACACACACACACACACACACACACACACACACACACACACACACACACACACACACACACACACACACACTGCTCATAACCCAACATGGACTCAGTAGAAAGAGCAGCAAATAGAATATTCAAAAAAAAAAAAAACATGACATCCGCAGCACAGAGATATACAATTTGCCAGAATGGCACAGATTTTATGATGAACAGACCAAAAGTGAAGACAAACTCAGGGACAGCTGAGTTGTAATCCCAGCTTACACCAATGCAAATACACCAACATTGTTCTGCCATGATCTCTCCTCACACAGTAGTCTACTAAGATGCAGAATTTCTATTTGTATTGCTTGTTTCGTAGAAACAGGTAATGCTGATATTCTAATTCAAGTCATCCCCCCATGTCACATGGTACCTTATTATTTTTGAAAATAGCTCAGTAGTGCTAAACATGCAATAGCAACTACTACTGGTCCCACTGACTCTGATGAGCTCCAAGAATTCAGTCTCTCATTGATTCAACAACTGAGCCAATGATAGAGAAGAAATCTGAGCCATCTCAGGTAAAAGAATGGAAGAGCAGATGCATTTTTGAAGGCTAAAATCAGACAATTCTACCAAATATGGATCAGATGAGAAGTATGGCATGAACTAAAGCCAGTAGATCAAATTTTGATTGACTCTGAGTACAAGAAATACAAGTTAACATTCTATTTGGTGCCCTTGGAAAAACAAATTAAGTAACTAAATGTCTCAGGATGTAATGTATGAGAGATGGTATGACTGTAACAATTCACTAATTATTTTATAAAACAGTATGAGTATTTTTTATAGTTAGAAATGTACTTAACGTTAAGCTTGCTCAAAATGAGAGTGAGATTCTTCTGGATAATGAGCATGAATGGTTTTGAGGTCCATTGTAAATATGCTGACCAGAAGTCTGTATAAAGGTTTACAGGTGCAGAGAGCCTAACAGTGATAGTGGCAGTAGCAATATGCTTCTGCTATGAAAGCCATGATAGAAACATGTACTAAAAGCATTATTTCAGATGGCAGGTGTAACAACAGGAATACAGCTGTGATGGTCCATACTCTGTCCCAGTAATCAAAGAGCCTTAATCTTCACCACTGACACCAGTGAAGGACTGCCACTAGGAGCAAAACTGGATACATACAGTATTTCCAGATGCAGCTCTCTATACCAAGCACAATTTCCCTTAAGAGCACACATGGAGCACACTGCACACCTGGGGGATGGACTCTGTCTCTCTCCAGGCCCCAAACAAGACTCAACACTGACCACTTTGAAGTGCTGTGTCCCTGTTCTCAGAAGCTGATGCACTCACTAGATTATTTGTTTTTCACATACACATACATACACACACACACACACACACACACACACACACACACACACACACACACACACACACACACACACACACAAACACCTGGGAAAAGGCTGACACAGATTTACCAGCTGTGTCCCCTCTGCCCAGACTATAAGGTAATTATGCTGCCACCAGCCAGTTGCCCTAAGGGTCTTACAAGGGTACCCAATTATAATGAGTAAAATTAATACTAACACAAATAGTAGAGTTTGACCAAATCAGCAAAATTTCAGGAACGGACAGTTTTACTAAAATAGGCATAAGTACTCCTAAGATGTTAAAACGATGCTCTAAAAGAACAGCCACAATAAAAAGTATAGAAATATTTAATAATAAATAATAAAATAGAAAACACTAGAATACTGAATATCTAGTTACAATAAACACCAGAGTTTCAATGACAGGAGATATAAAAAATAACACAGTTGAATAGATTCACATAGATGCAGACAAACAATATTTAACTAATCTCACTATATTTTCCTCACTGACTAAATAATTACTGTTCTCTGGTTACTTACTGCTTTAGCAATGCAAGATGAGTGCTGTGTTGCTGCTAGGCAAGATGAGGTGTGAGGTTGTGTGAGATATCTGTGAGAGATCTTTCCTGTCAGGTTAGAAAGCACTGCTGCGAGAGTTCCAGAATATCTCTCACAAGTATCTATAAAATAATTTCAGTGCTGGTTATACTATGACATCACATCTGGCCACATGATTCTGATGCAATACATACCCAGAGCTTTACAAAGATCTGTTGCAGCATCTTAAAGCTATAAAACAATTTCCAAACCTTCCACCCTTCCAAGGTAGCAATTAGTTCACCCCTAAGGACACTACAATAAGATTCCTAGTCCTGGTTTTCCCAGACATTTTTGTTTCTGGCTGCAATCAGACCTCAAAGATAAAATCTTTATGTCCTAAACCAACCCATTTAATTTTCAACCTATTTTTCAAAATTAGATGAGCTGAGATTAATCTCTTCTCTTCCAGAATTCTCTCTTAAATCATATGCATTTAATCAGATATAATAATACTGTCTAACATAGATGTATATTTTTTCTGTCCAGCAGGATTCACTGTTGATGCATTTTTAACACAAGACACTTTACATATACATTTTTAACACAAGCACCTGTACAAATCAGTTTGATAGTCAAATGACATAAAATTATTTATTGTATGCTGACATATAATACAAATGCACTGCCCTAGTCTCCTTGACACAGAAGGCATACCTTATATCATCACATTGCTCCCCCCTTTGAAGACTCAAGCTAGTTTTAAAAGTGACCCTGGAAAAATGTTGCTCAAGAGAAATGGGCTTGTCTGGGACTACATTAACCCATACCCAGTCTTGACAGTCCATCTGCATTGACATTGCTGACCACACTATGGTGCTGCACTGTCATGTCATATGCCTGCAACCCAAGGCTCCACCTTAATAACTTGACATTTTTTCTGCCTGGCACATTGTAGCCATGTTAAAGGATTGTGGTCTGTAACCACAGTGAATTCCTTCCATACAGATAAGGCTGAAGTTTCTGCATTGCCCATACTATGGCTAGATATTCTTTTTCTACAACTGCATAACATTCTTCCCTGTGTTGGAGTCTATGGATGAGATATACAACTGGATGCTCTTCTCCATCCAAAGAAACCTGGCTGATTACAGTCCCTACCCCATGGTTGAAGCATCCGCCTGCACAACAAATTCTTTGCTCTAGTCTGAACTGGCTAAGACAAGGATTCCTCACAAAGCCCCTTTAAGCTTTTGGAATGCCTGATCGCAGTCTGGGGTCCACACTACCTTATCTAGCCTGTTTTTCTTCATCAGGTCTATGAGAGGAGCAGCTATTGTACTATAATTGGGAATGAACTTTCTATAGTAACCCACTGTCCCCAAGAATGCCCTCACTTGCAACACTGCTCAGATTTCTCAAAACTTGGTAGGAGATTGCTGCTGGGACATTGATACCCCTTCCACTGAAGTGTTAGTCTTTGCTTCACTGTCAAGATTAGTCACCAGATGCCCCTCAGAGTCCTCCTGCCATCCACTGCAATATTCAGCACCAGGTCCGCCTTATCATGGTAAGGCTTCATCATGTCAGCATGGTACCGTTTGGGCCCCTACCTCCTGCCTAGCAGGTTTACCATGTAATTAACTTCACTGACTTTCCTTACCACTTTGAGGCATCCCTCCAGAGCTGACTGCATCTTATTGTGTCTGACAGGAATGAGCACCATAACCTGCTACCACACAGCATACTCTCGGTCTTGAGCATTCCTATCATACCAGACCTTTTTACGCTGTTGGGCTCCTGCCGTGCTCTCTTGGGCCAAGCCCATGAGCTCCCTAAGCCTTGTCCTGAGGTTTATGATACATGCCACAACAAACTCCTTGTGGGATTCACACTCACCCTCCCACTCATTGTGAATCAAACCTAAAGGCCCCCTCACCCTATGCCCATACAGCAACACAAAGTGTGAAAACTTGTGGATTCCTGGGGTATCTCTCTGTATGCTGTTGGGCTCCTGTAAGGTTCTCTTGGGCTAAGCTCATGAGCTCCCTAAGCCTTGTCCTGAGGTTTAGGATACATGCCACAACAAACTCCTTGTGGGATTCACACTCACCCTCCCACTCATTGTGAATCAAACCTAAAGGCCCCCTCACCCTATGCCCAACGCCCATACAGCAACAGAAAGTGTGAAAACTTGTGGATTCCTGGGGTATCTCTCTGTATGCAAACAGCAGATGGGACAAATATCTGTCTCACTCTCTCTTAAACTGGTCTGCAAATGCCTGTAGCATGGTTTTTAGTGTTGAGTTTAACTTCTCCACAAGACCATTAGTCTAGGGGTGGTAGGGGGAGGTCTTTAGGTGCTTCACCCCACAGTGCTTCCACAGACATGTCAGAAGGTCTGACATGAAACTGGAACCTCTGTCAGTTACTATTTCTCTCAGGAAACCTACCCTGGTGAAAATTTCTAACAAAGCATTTGCCACCTTCTCTGCCTTGATGAAGGACAGAGCCAGCACTTCAGGGTATTGAGTAGCATAATCTACTATCACCAGAATATATTTCTTCCCTGTAGATCTTGGGGTACTCAGAGTCCCCACAATATACATAGCTACCATCTGAAATGGCTCTTCAATCACAGGCAAAGGCATCAAAGGAGTTTTGACCTTGTCTCTTGCCTTGACTACCTTTTGGCACTGCTCAAAGTTCCTGCAGTACCCTGTTACATACTTTGCAATACCAAGCCAATAAAAGTTCTCCATAATATGTCTCTCGGTGTGCTTTATGCCCAAATGACCTGCAAAAGGAATGTTGTGGGCTATGACTAGACGTGCCAGACAGTAGGGTCTGGGCACTACCAACTGTTGTATTACCTCACAGTTTAGCCCTCCCTCAGGGGCCCAGTATCTATACAGTAACCCTTTGTTCCAGTATACAGACTCCCCTTTTCCTTGAGAATCAGATGCCTGCTTAGCTACCTCCCTTAAGTCTTGTAAGGTAGGGTCTGAAAGCTGAGCCTATTTCAAATCTATCTTTGTGACCTTTCCCAGCTCTCTTTCTGCAAGAAGACTGGTATCTTCTGACAACAGTGTCCTACTGTCATCGTGGGTACTACCACTCACATCTGTCCTTCCAGTCACCCTGTCCATAGGAACATCAGTACCGGCCAGCAGCTGTGGCTCACTTTCAGGCTCACTGCGACAGGGTAGCTCCTTTCATGGAATAGCCACATCGCTAGGCAGAGCTTTTGTAGTGCAGTCTGTCTGGGTCTCCTCTGGGTTACCAGACCCACATGCCTGTCTCCATGCCTAAGTGCATGTAACTGCATGCACACAAGTTGCTGCATTATCAGAATCATTCTCTATCAAGACCTGTGCAGGGATATCCTTAAACATACCTACCTGCGTGCTTCCTTTTCCAACCTTCCAGTCAGGCTAAACCATGGCCAAAGGTATTTGGAATGGGGTTCCTCCTAAAGCTCTGACTGGAGTGGACTGCCCAAGCAGGTACTACTCTTTAACCACTGCAGGCTTCACAATGGTTATGTCAGTGGCTGTGTCTCTCTTAGCAGAGGGTTGTCTTCCATATACTAAGATAGGAAACACATTCTGGTGATAGTTTGGTACCGCTGTTGTCTCCAGACAACATACCACTGACATGCTATCATTACTACTTGCTGGATCCCTCTCTTTTTGTTCCCCACCTTGCTCCATTGGACATTTCTGTGATACACAGCCATTCTGGTTACATTTAAAACATCTAACCCTTGGTTCTGGCCATGTACCTGAACTAGTGGCTTCCCCCTGTTACTGGTGGACTCTTTTGGGATAGTTTACACTGCCCACCATGGGTTCCCTTATATCCTTGTGCAGCACTGGGATCCCCTTCTTGTGCAACAGTGCCCTGCTTGCTAAGCAGAGATTCCCTTTTCTCTCAAGCTCATCTGCAGACTTACACTGTTGGTCTGCCAACCAGATTTTCATGGACTCAAGTGAAGTGCTAAGGGCTTGCTCCATCACCAAGAGGTTGTCAGCCTTTCAAAAATGGAGACCTGACACCCACTCAACCACCTATGAAAATATGTACTTTGCTCTGCAATATAATCATATACACTTTCATCTGCCTTGTGTCTATGCTCACAAAACTTTTTTTCTGCAAGCTTCAGGTGGTAACTTAAAACATTAAAAATAAACATTGTTTTACTTTATCATAGTTTAAACAATGAGTATCAGACAATTTAGAAACAGCAGCTACAGCTTTACCATGGAGTACCCAGGCCCCTTGGTCAACGTTATACTCTTTACATACTCTTTCAAATATGTGAGTAAACTATCAAAATGATCACTCTATGTAAACTGTGGAAAAATGTATTGACATTTATTGCTTCTGGGGTTTGGTTATTCCCTTCCCCATTACCTCAATGGCCTGGCAAACAGTCAGCATCTCCTTCTCATGTTGGTGCTGTTTCTCCTTTCTTTGGCCTACAAATACCACAGTGTCTCTGCTGATTCTAATTCCAAATGTTTGACCTCCAGTTCTAGTCTCTTGAACTGCAATGGTTTTTAAGTCCTCTGTGGAAAAGGTGAACTGTTCTGTTTCTGAAGGCTACACATCCCCATCACCAGTCTGGTTGTTTTCTTGGTTGCTGGTTCATGCTGCAGCTGTAATTAAGGCTGAAATAATTTCCTCTTTAGTCAGGTTGGCATGCACTAGTTCTTTGACTTTGCACGCCTTGGTCAACTAGTTCCTTGTCAGCTTGCCATAATCCTCTGCTGACATCTTTGCCTGCTTTCTTTAGTGACAACTGCCCAGAGGCTACTGAAGTTCAATTAATATCCCACCCAGCTGCCACCAATGCATGATGTTCCCTAGTCTGGGCCACTACTCAAGGAGCCTAAATCCTCCACACCTGACACTGGTGAGGGATGGTCACTAAGAGTAAAAAATGGATGCACACAATATGTTCAAATGCAGCTCTCTATACCAAGAACAACTTCCCTTAAGAACACACAGGGAGCACACTACACACTGACTATCTGTCTCTCTCCAGGACCCAAACAGGACTCCACACTAACCACTTTAAATCTATGTGCCCATGTTCAAGTAGCTGACACACCCACTTGGATATTTGATTTACACACACACACACACACACACACACACACACACACACACACACACACACACACACACACACACACACACACACACACACACACCTGGTAAAGACTGACACAGATTTACCAGCTGTGCCACCTCTGCCCAGACTATATGGTAATTATGCTTCCACCAGTCAGCTACCCTATAGCTCTTACATGGGTACAAATTATACTGAGTAAAATTAATACTAATACAAATTTTAGAGTTTAACCATTGCAGCAAGGCTTTCAGCAATGGCAACATTGTCACTAAAATAAGCATAAGTATTCCCAAGATGTTAAAAGATTTCTCTAAAGAACCAGCCACAATGAAATATATAGAAATATTTTATAATAAAGAATAAAATAGAAAACATGAGAATATTGCATATCTAGTTACAAAAAACACTAGAGTTTCAATCACAGAAGATATAAAAAATAACACAGTTGAAGAGATTCACACAGATGCAGGAAAACAATACTTAACTAATCTCACTATATTTTCCTGACTGACTAAAGAATTACTGTTCCCTGGTTACTTACTGAGGCAAGGAAAGATGAAGACTGCTGAGTTTCTTACTATAGCAAGGCAAGATGAGGTGTGAGGTTGTGTGAGATATATGTGAGAGATCTTTCCTATCAGGTTCCAAAGTGCTGCTGAGAAAGTTCCAGAATATCTCTCACTAATATCTAAAAAAATCATTTCAGTGCTGGTTATAGAATGACATCACATCTGGTCACCTGACTCTGACACAATACACACCTGGAGCTTTGCTAAGATCTGCTACAGCAGCTGAAAGTTAGAAAACAATTTCAAAACCTTTCACCCTTCCACGTTAGCAATTAATTCACCCTAAAGGACAATACAGTAAGATCACTAGTCTTGGTTTTCCTAGACAATTTTGTCTCTTGCTACAGTTAGACCTATAAGTTAAAATCTCTATGACCTAAACCAAACCACTTAATTTTCAACCTATTTTTCAAAATTAGCTGGACTGCAATTAACCTCTTCCCTTCCAGAATTGTCTGTTAAAACATATAAATTTAATCTGTTATTATAATACTGTCTGACATACAAGTATATCCCTTTTCTGTCCACCAGTACCCACTGTTGATGTATTCTTAACATAAGCAACTTTACAAATACATTTTTAACACAAACATCTGCACAAATCAATTGGATAGTCAAATAAAATAAAATTCTTTTAAAACTCCAGCTAGCTCTTCTGGCATATGATACACATGCACTGCCCTGCACTCCCTGGCACAGATGGCACTACCTCATATCATCACAACAGCTATGACTGTTTCATGAAACAAAGCGATGATAATATCAAGTTGCTCATAATTTGTAGAATTGTTCTTATTTGGTTGTTTAGGCTGTTGGACAAGGGACTAATATATTAAGGGTTTACTTCAGGTATCACTAGTTTCCAAGCACAAAGAGAGCTTAATATCCATTTCAATCATAAATTAACAGGAAATTGGTATTTACAAAAATGATGCACATGATTGTTAAATTAGTGGAAGTAAATGAAAAGACTGGTAAATAGCTCTGCAGCAACAATTTAGTAATACAGACCTAAAATATGCATACCCCCTCAAGACTTAAACAAAATTATTATAAGATCATTACTTCAGACAGTGTGCAAAGTTGTTGCATTTATGCTAATGCCAAGTTCTTATCTGTGTTTTATGGTAATCAATCAACAGGCAACCACGGTGGTGCAGTGGTTAGCATTGCCGCCTCACAGCAAGAGGATCTCCGGTTTGATTCTTGGCTGGGGTGCCTTCTGTGTGGAGTCTGCATATCCTCCCTGTGGTCTCGTGGATTTCATCCCAAAAACATGCAGTAGGTGGATTCGACACTCTAAATTGGCCCTAGGTGTGAGTGTGCACGTGTATGTGCCTTCTGTGGAAGGTTGGGCACCGGGCTGGCAACTCGACACTGTAAAACTCCACTGCCAATCATGAGCAGACAGATGATCTGCTGTGGTGACTCCTAACCAGGAAAAGCTGAAAGAAGAAGAATGCTTTGGCATATTAGGCTAGGCAAAGCTAGAGAAAATCTTTCCACATTGAGCATTACGCTAAATACAGGTGCCTGGATATGATTTTGGAAAATAATCAGCATCCAAAGGGTTTTGAAAAGCAGTTGCTGAAATGACTGGATAAATTGAAGTAGTTAATATAGCCAGTGATCTTCTGAGGTGAGAAAGGACAAATCATGATCATGACTTAGAACTTATCAAGTTGACAAACAAACAAGCTTGAAAAAGTACAGGAATAAGTGCCAACCCATTGTGTTTATACATAAGTATATGTGATATGTCTTAGCATATCTCATTCAGGCCTACAGTGCCTAATTGTATGCTCCAGTTAATACCCATAATTCCTTATTGCATCCAGACTTTTTTAAGTCAGGCTTCTTTAGCTAATAGACCTATCAGCTAATTAGACACCACTCTGATGGACCTAATGCATATCTGCAGAACAAACAACACCAGAATTACCCATTATAAATGTTGGCAGTGTCACCTTAAGGGTAAGAAAGTCGGGTTAGACATACATTTACAGAGGAAAATAAACGCATGTGAAGGCAATCAATCTGGTTAAAAATGGAAGAGGGGAACAACCCTTGCTTCCTCCTTTATTATAAAACACATGGTCATGTGACCTCTCTTGACCTCTTCACACCAACAACGTCGGTTTAAGAGCACACATACGATCATTCACTCTCTTTATTTATTATTATCAACCAACACCCCCACTTGCTCTTACACTGTATAGAAAATACATTTTAAGAACATATCTTTGGATAACTTTTCCTTCACATTCCAAATGTGTAATACATGAACTTTTCAATCTTCGACTTCGTAGCAGGTTTAGTAAAGACATCTGCAACTATGTCCATTGGGCAATATTCAATGCTTAACACAAATAGCACTAATACAAGCTTTACCCTCAAAACAGTTTCCACCACTTCAATCAAATGTATGCTCTCCAAACTAAAAACCTCATCAACAGCATCCGACCTACTCCCCAGCTATTTCTTGAAACTCACAGCAGATGCTATTGCTATCCCAGTCTCCACTCTCATAAACAGATCAATTGTTGAAAACTATGTTCCCAAACTCTGGAAAATATCCTGTTATACCCATACATAAAGGCGGGACCTCCACTGAACTTAATAACTACAGACCCATTGCTTTACTCTCCCCCCTGGCCAAAATCCTAGAAAAATGCATCCATACCCAGATGCTAAACTATCTCCTAGACAGCAACATCCTGTCACCTACTCAGCATGGTTTCAGACCTGCCCATAGTACCACTACAGCCCTCCTCTGCTTCACAGACACAGTAAACCATCTCAAAAATGAAGGCCAACAAGTGTCAACTCTTTTTTTTGGATATGTCCAAAGCATTTGACACAGTCTCACACCAAATCCTGCTAAACAAACTAAACCAATATCATCTATCAAATTTCACTCTTACCTGGTTCCAGAGCTACTTAACTGACAGGTACCAAGCTGTGAAATGGGAAAATTCTCTCTCTCCTCAGCTGCCCATAACTATAGGAGTCCCACAGGGTTCTATCTTAGGACCACTACTATTCACAGTCTTCACAAATGATCTCCATACCTCCACACAGCATGCATCTATATTTCAGTATGCAGATGACACTACCTTAATCTGTGCTGCACAAACCATTCCCACCCTCCTGCAAACAACTCAACTAGCATTCTCTGACGTTGAAAACTACCTTACCAAAGCCCAACTTATCCTCAATCCAATGAAAACTCAGCTTATGATTATAACCAGTTCTAACAAAAACACTAGCAGTCAATTCACTATCTACTCCACTAATGCTACTCCAATTGCTCCAGTGGCACAGGCTAAGCTATTGGGAATAACCAGAGACTCTCACCTAAAATTTGATAGTCATCTCAACTTAACTATTAAAAAAGTACATGCCAAACTGGGGTCGCTCTACCGTATCAAATCATTTCTTACCAACAACACAAGATCAGCCATTGCTCGCTCCCAACTTCTATCCACCCTACTCTATGCATCTCCCATTCTGACTAATCTCAACAAAACTGAACTAAGCAAAATGGAAGCCTGCTATAACAGAATTGCCCGCTTTGCTGCAGATTGCTCATATAGAACTCATCACTGTACTGCTTTGAGACAGCTCCACTGGCTTGAACTGCCCAACCTCCTAACCTACAATCAGCTCAGCCTCTGTCACTCTATCTATTACCTCCCCAATAAATGTCCTGCCCTCAAAAACCTAGTACAACATCACTCAGCCAAAAGACCTCTTAGATTATCAAGCAAACTACTGCTAGAAGTCACTGATCAGCTACAATAGCTTTGGAGATGCACTATATAGCAGTTCAGTGGCTAAAAAATGGAACTCTTTTCATACAAGCACTCAAAACACATCATCCAAAGCCTCCTTTAAAGAACTCATCAGGCAACATCTCAAGCAAAGTTGGCAGTGCCATGATTGCTCCCCAGGCTACTGAAAGTGGATAACACATACATACAAAATCTAGAGCACTTGATAATAGTTTTCAATCTTACTCACAAACACTGGCTAATCTACAATGTATGTACTGTACCTGTGTACTATGTATGTATTCTACCTATGTTCCAAATTTCAGCTGAACACCACAAATCTATTAATTACCTTTATTTTTAAAATTCATATTTTTTTGTTTGTTCTCTCCACTGTAACTGTTTATGTGCCGCATACCACTGTGAAAACATGTCTCCTGTAATTTGTGTGTATACTCATCATGTCTAAATAACTAAATGTGTCTGTAATTTTTCTTTGTGGAGCTTTTCTCCCCGGGCCTCTGCTGAAAAAGGGCCTTTTCGGCTCAGTCAGACACCCCCGGTTAACAAATGTAAAATAAATAATAAATACATTATTCTGTCATCATTAAGCGCTAACCTGACAAAATGATACTTAATGTCAACATCTCTGTTGGTTTACTGGATTCTTTGACAAAGCAATTGCTCCCTGATTGTCCTCAAATATTGTTACTGGTACTCTCCATCAATTCCACTCAACAGCTACGTAAGGTACAAACTCTCCTGTGTTGCTGCTGCTAATGTCATGTACTCTGCTTCACATATATAGATTAGTACTAGGCTAACTGACCTTACAAGTCATTTTAAGCCTAGTCAATTACCCCTTGTGAGACTCAAACCCAGCACCTGGTGTTTGTAAGGCAAACACCTTAACCATTAGGCCACTGTCCCATACAGATAAAGCTACCATTTGTCGGTTCTTTGATTTCCATGAAACAATAGGCCCATCTCTATTGAGGCTAAAGCAATAACCTGTTGTACTACGTCTATCTTTTTGATCTATTGCTGAGTCTGCATCACTGTATGCTATAAGCTGAAGTTTCCCTTCACTCTTCTTGTAACACAGCTCTCTGTCCAATGTGCCTTTTAAATATCTTAGCACATGTTTGGCTAGTGTTAAATGAGATTCACTCAGTTGTGACAAATATTGTGAAAATTTACTTACAATCCAGCTAAGATCAGGTCTCATGCTTGTCATAACATTTATCAAACTACCCACAAGTTCACGATATTTTCTTGGCTCTGTAGATTCACTGTCACATTCAAAGTTTGTTTTTTGTTCGGAAGGGGTACTTCTTATTTTACAATTAGACATACCAAATTTCTCAAGAATTTTCATAATGTACCTCTTTTGGTTCATCTTTACTTAACCACTATTTTGGGTAAAATCAATGCCTAGAAGATGTCTTAGCTTTCCCAGATCTTTCATTTTAAATTTAGCCTTGAGCATTTCCTTTACATCGTTTAGTGATTCATTGTCACTAGCTGCTATAATGAGATCATCAACCCATATAATTAGCACTGTTTTCTCATTTTCAGCTTGTCTAGTGTATACACAATGGTCTACAGGGTTTTGGATAAAACTATTTTCACAAAGATAATAGTGCAACATTGTGTTCCAGTTAAGCCCTGATTGTTTCAATCCATATAATGACTTATTCAGTTTACAAACCAGTTTTTCATCATTATTTGATTTCTTTTCAAAACCGTCAGGTTGCTCCATATATACCTCACAGTCAGTAGGAGCATGTAAATAGGCCGTTTGTACATCCATCTGGTGCAAATCTAAATTGTACTGAGCTGGCATCTGCGTTAGACTTCGTACAGATGTCATACTTGCAGTTAGTGCAAATGTTTTGTTATAATCTATACCAGTGATTTGACTGTAGCTTTTAGCTACATATCTAGCTTTGTAAGTCTCAGTATTATCTGCATTGTCTTTTACCATGAAAACCCACCTGCCCCCCATTGCATTTTTATCTTCAGGCAGTGTAGTGAGTGTAAATGTGTTGTTTTCCTTTAAAGACTTAAGTTCTTCCTTCATAGCTTTGACCCACTTTTCCGAGTTAGACAAAGTCATGGCTTCTTTAAAGCTCTGAGGGGTGTGTTGCATATTAATCGGTAACAATAGTCAACACTAACTGTCACATAATTGTCGTTTTCAACCTTACACTCATAGTCCTTCAAATATGCAGGTGGTTTTCTCTCTCTTTTAGAGTAGTGTGTATCCTACCTTTCCTCTTCTTGCCTTACTTTTGTGTCTTGACTGTCAGCTTTTGACTCTGACTTAACATGTACACTTCTTCTGGTATTAAGATCTTCATCTATCACTTCTGGGTCTGTCTGAATCTAGCATTCAGCTACATTCTTAGTAATGAACTTGAATAACCTGTGTCTAAGGACCCTTCCTGTGTCAAGATAATAGACCAAATATGATGGGCTGTTTTTATATCTGATAAAGATCCCATTATCACACCTTGGGTCTAACTTCTTTTTATCTTGTCTGTATGCATAACACACTGATCCAAATTCAATAATCCTTGAAAGATTAGGTTTCTTCCCTGTTAGCATAAAGAATGGGGTCTACCCCACATGCCTGTTATAACATCTGTTGTGAATAAAAGCAGCAGTCATTACTGCATATGTCCACAACTCTTTAGGTAAGTCACTCTATACACCTTGCCATTTCCAACAGTGTTCTCCGGTTTCTCTCTGCTGTCCCATTCTGATGGGGTGAGTAAGGTGAGGACGTTTTGTGTCTTATAACATTTTTACTCAATAGTGACTGAAAGTCTTTTGACATGAACTCAGTGCCATTATCTGATACACTTTACCTTCCCATAAGGAGCTGAATCTGCAATAAACTTTTCAGTCGCCTTGACTGTATCACTCTTAGCTTTCAGAAAGTAGACAAATATTACACCTGAGTTGTCATCAGTAAATGCTAAAGTGTACTTAAAGCCATCTTTTGCTACTGGCTCAACTGGGCCTACCAAATCAGTATGGACTAGTTCAAACACAGCTTTTGCTCTTGCATCTGGTTCTCTGTTTCTGCTCTGTACAAATTTCCCTTGCATACAGGTTTCACAATCTAGGTTAGGTCTCTCAACTTTACCTTTAATTTTCATTCCTTTTACCACTTTTTCTAATTTTGACACATCTTCAAAATTACAGTGACCAAGCATTTTATGCCATGCTTGAATGTCATAACAGCTCTGAGATGCATCATAATGTATCTCACTATCGTTTTCTTCATCATAAGTGTCTGAATAATAAAGTCTATCACACTCAATTATGTCAAACCTGGTGCCATTTTTATAGATGAGTTGGTCCCAGCCTTGTTTAAAGTTGATCGAGGCCCCTTTGGACATTGCTGCCTTAACAGAAAAAATGCTTTGTGGATACGTCGGGATATACAGCGCCCGAGTCATCATCACCTTTACTTTGCCCCTCTATGTCTAGCAGCCATACCTCTGCATTACCTCTCTTCTGTGCGGCCCCACAGGTTCTCGTTCCATCAGCTAATTCCACAATGTGTTCCTCCGATTAGAAAGTTGCATCAAAGCATTTAAACTTTTTCAGGTTGTTAATTATGTGTGACGTGGTGCCAGTGTCCACCATTAATCCCTTCTGTTTTAATTCATAAATTTGATGCTCATTTATTCTGAAGACAAATATGTGATCATCTGCATCAGTTACTTGTTTCACATAGTCTTTCTTATTCTGTCTACAGTTACTGTCCCTATGGCTAGAGTTTTTACACAAACTACACCACTGTCTCTGGCCTTTATATTCTCTCTAGCATTCTCATGTCTTGTGTCCCTTTTGGCCACAGCTATAGCATATAATCTCTTTCCCCAAGGCCACTTATTTTCATCACGTTATCATTACTTATATTGGCATTAAATTTCTCGGTAGGTTCATAACTTCTCTTCCTTGTTTTGAACTCACCAAAGCCCAACGTATCATCATCTTGCATGATGTGTACTGCAAATTGTTTAAAGGTTTCAGGCAACCCTTTTAGAATCATCGCAATTAGTAATCCATCACTGAGCTTCTCCCCAGCATTTCTAAGTGCCGTAATGGCCGTCTCAGCCCTAATAATATAGTCTGTGACACTCTCACTGATGGCCTTCTGGAGGCTTTTTAATTCAGTGTATAGACTAATTACCCTTGGCTTCCTTTTCCCAGCATAATGGTCTCTCATGATCTGAAGTGCTTCTCTACTGTCATCTGCGGCTTCTCTCATGATGAGGGATAAACATTTTGTTGTCTAAGAACTCTATTAGTTCTGCATATGCCTCCTCATTTTTCTCAGCATCATCATCGCCTTCCTCCTCATTCTTGTCTTCTGCGTCTTGCTGCACATTTCACAAAATGGCATCTTTCAGCCGTAGCAAATGCAGATACCTCAGAAACTGTCTCCTACAACTCGTAATTCTTCTCATCTCCGTCAAAACATAGTCTATGCCATCGGCTTCCTACTTCCCTCCTGGGCCCATAACCTGTTGGCAGTATCATCTTAAGGGTAAGAAAGTCGGGTTAGACATACATTTATGAGGAAAATAAATACACGTGAAGGCAATCAATCTGGTTAAAAATGGAAGAGGGGAACAACCCTCGCTTTCTCCTTTATTATAAAGCACATGGTTATGTGACCTCTCTTGACCTCTCCACACCAACGATGTCAGTGTAAGAGCACACATACGATCATTCACTCTCTTTATTATTATCAGCCAACAATAAAGACTTAAACTTTGCCTGTGATATAAATAGGACCTGCTGGCGAGACAGGTATGTATCTCAGATACTACCCCTTCTCTGGAACAGGCTCCCCATCCATGTGAAGCAGAGTTACTTCATAACGCAATTCAAGTATGACTTGTACAATTGGATGGGGAACAGGAAATTCATCCTGGTCTGGCACCTATGTCTCTAATAGACACAGACAGTCTGTAAATGTTTCATCTCCCAAGCCCCTGCTTACTCTTATCAAGGATACAAGAACTTGTCAGTGATTTTGCATGCATGGCTAGGACTAAAATAGCCATTGTGTTCATTAGCCTAGTAAACACCTATGAAACTAAGAACCTAGTAGAAAGGACAAGGAATTATTAACAACACGACAATAAGATTGTTCTAGGATCTTCTGCAGAAGAGAAAGTAATCACTGTTTGCTACTTATTTATATTTATGTTAATATTTTCATATATAAGAGACCTACATGCAATTAAGGTGTATGGTATTAAATGCCATGTTAGGAGGCACAGAAATTATTTGTCAATGTCCATTTATAACACATTATACCTGAAATATTGCTATTTGTTAGTAATTATGAAGATAAGTAATATTTCCATACATACTTAAAACTTGAAAATAAAACAACTGGCTTACAAACCATTGCATGGCTACAGGTGAAATCTTAGATTTAATAGAAGAAAAGTATTTTTGCTATATTTGCACTCTAAGCTGCACATCGTAAGAGACAGTCAATGTTATTTCTATTTTGAATTAAACAATTAAGTATATGTTTTCATATACATGTAAATATCTTAATAAACATACAGTCAGAAAGGAATTTCTTCATATTGTGTGAATGTTTATGTCTGGTCAGCAAAACTGTTATAATAATATATGTCTAGGTGTTATAGATTCCAATATATGAAATTTGTTTGTGAAAGTTTAGCAAAAAATATAATTCTGGATTTTTGTGCATTATAATGCAGTATAGTATTTATGAAAATATTATGAATGCATTGACTATTGTCACTGAAAAGAATACTTCCTACTTGCAGCATTGCTACTTGTACAGTTTTTATAGCTTTTATTGTTCGCAAAATATTTCCACATGTTTATTTTCTTCTTTTAAGTTGATTTTTCAGAAAATGCTCTGGAATGCAACGAGATGTGTAGTCTGCCAGAGGTGCACAGAGAAAGCTACTAAATTATAATAATGATTGGCCCTAGTGCAGGAAAAAAGATTAGCTCTGGGATTCAGTAAACACCATGTAGGCTTCTCACAAAGCCTTCATGGAGTTTACATGTGAGTGCGGTGATTTAAGGAGAGCAATAGCACTACTTGCATATTCATGCCATGCATTGCATTTAAATGTAAATAAGCATGGTTTCATAGCTGGCAGCAGTGTTGCCGACCAGGAAACCATGTAATGTAACACAGATAGCAAACTTGTTTAGCTCAGAGCAGAGTAGCTTAGCAGGCTTGCATGGAATGCCACAATGATCATTAGGACTTAACATATAATATTTCTCATTGCTCTTAATCTCTTAATGCAAGAAATCTGGACAAAGCCCAACATAATGGGGGGCAATGACCCAGAAATAAGGACAGATCTTACATATTTGCTCTTTTAAATTTAGCATAATTCCCTAGAATAACAAGGGGTTTGTGTGAAGATACATTTTCTGAAGGATATGAAGTCTGAAACTCAAATGTATGCAATTATTGCATGACATAATTTCTGAGATCATCCCAGTGATATGGCAGAAAACCAGAGGTTTTATAAGGAATACACCCAAAAATATACAAGACAAAAATCTGAAAATTCTGTGAAAATCTGGACAGTAGAGAGGTATGTAATATGTATATGGTCCAAACAAAGTGCAGGACAGTATATACAGTGCAGAGTATTGAGAAATCCCATTCCTGGCATTCTGTACTGATCTTGTGCTAATGATCTGTAAGGGTACATAGACTGCCATGTAAAATAAACATGCGGGGAAGTTTGTCTATTGAATAGGGACACAAAGATGAATTGTAGGAGTGAAGACCAGGAAAGAGGACAGCTGAAACAACCTAAAGTACAGCAGATGAGGGCATGTCAATGAAAGACAGATGTAGCAGGAACACCAATCACATATCATTATGGTACAATAGGGACTGCACATTGAAAATGTGCATTATGTGACTTTTACACAAGGTGACATAACAATAGAGAAGATGTCTGTGTGAGATAAGCATCCTTATATGAGCAATGCAGAGGATATCTATTACAGATATGATATACAATTGGAGTAGGGTGCATATGTTGAAGCTGACAAACTGATTTGCCTGAATATGAGCGTAATCTCAGCAGAGATCTCTTGCAAGTGGGACACAGATAAAGGCTCATGGACAGCATTAAAAGAAACAAGCACAATCATGGACAATATCAGAATAATACCACCAGTAATCCCATGTCTCTGACATAACATATGTGATTTTAAGTGATTAGAGATGATTCTCCACAAACACAATTGTACAACTTGTATGACACAGCCACACTTTATGAGTAATCATGCACACTGTCTGGGCACTGTGACATTTGGTGGAGGTGTTAGGAAGGACACTGCTATACCTGTATGTGACATTATGATCAATACAGACTAGCTGACTGCTGTACATGGAAAATGTAAATGGCAAAATCCACACTGTCATGAATGTTACCCATGCCAGTAATGTTGTCAAACAGCTATGTATGTACTGTGTGCATCACCAGAAAAGGTAGCACACATGGATTTGGTATAACATACTCAGTAGTTGCATTATATACAAGAAAGTACTCAGCACTGTGGCTACATGCTGGTGAGGATGTTCCATGTACCATCTTCCCCAGTTCACAGGTCACATACTTATTTGTCTGTTTATGGGGTATGATGTCTACATTATACTTGGGTTGTGTGTTTGCTTTCCTGATGTAACAAATCACCCCATGTTTTTGTGTCATTGCAGATGTTGTCATGTCCATGGCAGCAATCATTGGTGTGTGTTGATACTGTCTATATTATACTAATATCAAAGCTCGTGTCAATGATTACCCACAATCTGTAGTACTTCAGACAGCTGCCTGGATACAAGATGTGTATGTCATTGATGTCTGTCACTTTAATAATGGCCAGGAAGGTGCCTAGCAGACAACCCTGATATGTGGACCTGATCACTGGACCTGAGGTATAGGTAACTTCACACATGTCCATATATTTAGATGCCACATATGTGATACAGTGGTCCACCCACTAGGTGATATAGGTGTTTATGGCTGCATCTGACAGTGTTGAATGCATACCTCAGTATGCATTTGTGTGAAATGCTTTGGGATTGTTAAGTCAAAAGCCTGATAGTGTTGTTATCATGCATGCCCTTGATGACCTCTTTGAGGGAAATGTGATAGACATGATGTAACACTAACAACTCACACAGGTCTGCTGCACAGAGTCGGGATATTACTAGTGTCCATTTAGAAAAGGTCCATGATGACATGTCGGTCTACCTCACAGATGAGGAGAGTCAGAATGTGTCTATACATGCATGGATCGGGTACTGTTCTCCCCATCTCAGACAGATGCATGTTGTTGTATACTTTTCTACAGAAACATAGTCTGTGTAAAGGGTGTGTTGAGTTGTGCATGTCCGGAAGGTGTATGTGATATGTCACATGATAGGCAATCTGTGATTTTCTCACAGCCTATTGATTCTGTGCGATTGGCCTGGATGAAGGTTAGACAGTGAATACTGGCTATCCTGATCTCTCCTAGAGTTTGAACAGAACCCCCCATGAAGATATCAGTGAGTAACTCTCCCATCTCACATCACTGGATGGTCAACCAATTGTCTCATTGACAGAACACATACTGTGAAAGTTGGTGAATCAACCTGTACCCAATAGAGCTGTCCCAACTGGCGTACTCCAGGGATCTGTGATTGGCCCTTTACTGTTTGTAATCTATTTCTCGATAGTTCAGGCTAAAGTATACTGCCTTTGGCTTGCCACGTTTACTGATTCAGGCATACTTGGTGCAATCATTGAGTTTACCTATGATGATAATATATTAGAGTAGGGGCTAACACAGACAAATGACTGGCGACAAAGCAACATTCTGTTTTTCTGAAAAGAGGACTTCCTTGCTAATTACAGCTTTGACAATAGTCCCGCTATACTAAAACCCAGTGATGCAAGCTCTGGGAACATTCGTACATAGCAACCTGAACTTTGACCACAAACTGTCCACAATGGTATTGAAAGCCTATGTTATGCAAATCATAAGTCATGCCATCATATTCAGATCTCAGGATTATATTAGAGCACTGTACTCAAACCTCATCAGAACACTAATATAGAGTATAATGCTCTCTTTTGCATGTACCTCACAAGACACATGCAGCAACTGTTGAGACCACACAGGTTTTTCACCAAGAAAGCACAGAGCCTACAAGTCATGCAATGATGCATGTGGATAGACTGAAATCCATGCCATTGTAATCTGTATTGTAAAAGATGAGTTGACTTCTGCCTGACCTCCAGGCAAGTCTCTGACCCTGTCCTGGTGGGAATAGTGCATAGTGCAAACACAAATTGGATACAGCTGATAACATCAGCAGTGTCTGGTGAGGAGAATATGGAAATAGCAGTGTCCCACATGCTGGTGTAAAAGGTTCTCTGTAATGTCAAGCAGGTATGTACACACACACACACACACACACACACACACACACACACACACATTAGTCAACTGCAGTGAGAATAGAACCTCCACCCATCTAAGTACACAGACTACAGAACACTGTATTTAAGGAAAGCGCCACAGCTCAAATCTGATGTGGAGTGTCTCAGACACCACTTCATAGCTGATAACATCAGCAGTGTCTGATAAGAAGAATATCCAATAACAGTGTTCCACATGCTGGTGTAAAAAACTTGATCTAATGTCAAACAAGTGCATAGATGCACACCCCAGTTGACTGCAGGCAGAACAGAACCTCCATCTGTCTAAAGTATGCAGACTACAAAGTTCAGTAATTTACACAAGTGCCACAGTCCAGGCTTGACTTTTATAAGGCTGCAGGCCAACTTATAGTGGATGACATCAGCAGTGCATGTTGGAGAACAGATGTTGGGAGGTCTGCATGAAATGGAAGTGCAGGCATGTGCAAATATCCAAATACTGTCAATTCATAGGATTGAAGTGGCAATTATAGGATACACACTTCTGATTTGCTTTTTTGACTAGAGACACACACAAATGACTGCACTGAGAACAGAACTCACACCTATTTTAATACACAGACTACAATGCTCAGTAATTTATGCAAGCACCACATCACAAATCTGACTCTTAGAATGCTGCAGGCCAGCTTATAGTGGATGACATCCGCAGTGTATGTTGGAGCAAAGATGTTGGGAGGCCTGCACGAAATGGATGGGTAGGCATGTGTAAGTATCAAAATACTGCCAATTCATGGGATTGTAGGAGTAACTGCAGAGTACACACTTCTGTTTTTCTGGCTAGACACACACACACATACACAATTGACTGCAGTGAGACCAGAACCCCTACCCATCTAAGTACACAGACTACAGGACTCTGTAATTTACTCAAGTGCCATGGCAAAAGTCTTACTTTTACAAGGCTGCAGGACAACTTATAGTGGATGACATCAGCACTGGATGTAGGAGAGAAGATGTTGGGAGGCCTGCATGAAATGGATGTGTAGGCATGTGAAAGTATAAAAATACTGTTAATCCATGAGATTGGAATAGTACATGTAGGATAAAGACTTATGCTATTCTGGCTAGACACACACACACACACACACACACACACACACACACACACACACACACACACACACAGTCACAGCTGAATGCAGTGAGAACAGAATCCCTGTCTATCAAGGTACACAGACTACAGAACTCCTTAATCTATGCAAGTGCCACAGCACAAGTCTGATTTTTACAAAATTGCAGGACAACTTATAATGCATGACATCAGCACTGGATGTGAAACAGAAGATGATGAGATAATTGGAGGCCTGCATAAGTTTATAGCTTCAAAGGTTCATAGGAAGTTACTAGGCTAAAGGCCCTAGGGCCTTTGCAAATCTAGCTGTGTAAAAACCCAAGGACTGTTATTAAGCATAGTTAGCTGCTTCCTGTTAGCAGACCTATTTTGTGTCAGCATTGACTGGCCCTGTCCATGAGGGATATAGGTGCCACCCCTTGGATGAATTAATAATCACCAATCCAGTTGTCAAATTTGCACTTGAACAGGGTCATTGAGGAGAACTGGTTCTCATGCAGTGGGAGCTTAATACAGATGAGTGTCAATCACTGGGAGATATATCTGTTTCTCTCTCCAGCATGTTCTGTTTATGTTACAGACTAGGATGAGATTCCTGGAGCAGGTTATTCTTGTACCATTTGATTTGTGGATGTCCAGCATTTACATTAGGGGAGGGTCTGAGACCCTCTGACTACATTCTAATAATTTACTCCTCAAGTTGGTTTGTGCTACAGAGTAATGCATGCATATTTGCTTTTAAAGTTAGGATATGCATGCTCAATTTGCTACAACTGTATAAAAAGTGTGTCTATTGAACCCACTTTCAGTATTAGCTTGGGAAAGAACAGAAAATAATAGAAGAGCTTTATGCATACTAGTCTTGCATATATTTAGCTTTCAAACTATTACAAGTACTCTCTTATTAACTTACTTACACAACTGCAGGATGTCCACAGTCTCAAATTCATTCAACCAACTGATGAGCATATCTCTTTTACTCTTGTGTATGTCATTAAAATGATGCCAATTCTGCTCTCCAGTGTTTGGGATTACAGTAGCACTGGATGCAGCCTGAGCCAATCTATTCCATGTCTCAGACTTGTACTGGGACCCAGACTAATCCCCATCCCCCCACAGAAGCCTTTATCTGTCATGCTTTACCAAGAGTCTAATAAATATCTCGGACTCCTGGACACCCCACCTCAGTGCCCTAAACTGGGCACCATCCACTTTAATGCCAGACATGTCTTATATCCAAACTAGAACAATGGCAACTGATGTTTTCCCAACAATTCCAGTTATCGTGTTTACTGGCAGTGTGCAAACCCAAGCAATGATGCCAGCCACATTTGTGTTATGTTAAGTGGAGCACAGAAGTGCCAAGTAGGGAGGAAATCTTCTTCTTGTTTCAGATTTTCCCAGTTAGGGGTCACCACACGGAACTCCAGTCCGCTAATGATTGGCAGTATATTTTGTACGGGTGCTGAGGTGCCAGCTCGACGCCCAACCTTCAGCGAAGGCACGCCCATTCTACGCATGTCTTTCGAAGTAGGGAGGAAATAAGTATTTGAAACTGGAAGGTTACTCTTACATTTGCCCTTAGTTTGAGGGGTGTCTGATGATGTAGCTTTGAAATATGTATTGAAAATTGGAAGGTAGCTGTTAGGTGAGTTTATTTTGCAGACATGCACTGGCAGCATAAATGTCATGACCTGATACATTTGTTTTTGGCTTTATACACTGCTAAAATGTATAAGGGACAAAACATTTTCTTCCACACCATTGATCTTCCATCTTCCATCACAGAAGAATTGCTGCTCAGTCATAGTCAGGAAACATTTGTAAACACAGGTAACAGTTTGAGGTGTTAAACATGTATGTGTGTGACCTGACGAGGCTCTTGTGTATAAATCCAGTTGTGTATGTATGTTATGTAGCTGTGAAGGCCATGCAAGTCCAGATAGTGGAATTATACTTACATACCTATAGTAGACAGTATATCCTCAGTCATGCATCTGAAAATACAATAAGGGTGTCTTATCCCTCATACATATAATTCATATCAGCTCCATTATCTAAACTGTTATAAGTGAGAGTGAATATATGGGGAAGTGGAACAACAATAAGAAATGAATAGAATATCCTGCATTAGAACCCAGAACCATGTGTATGGCAGTCCTCCACTTACAGTTCTTGCCACAAGAATATTAAAATAACACTTGTCTATTTTTCAGTTCATTGCTATAAACTGCACTGTCGCAACAGTAAAAATAGGTTGCATACCCTGCATGAAAACCCTACATCATCTGTACTCCAGCCCTACACATATACCTGTGGCCACAGGACTAGTTACATGACATTTCCTAATTTCCTAATCATTCTTAAGTTCTCTGTGTTAAATGCCATGCAACACCACTTAGCATGGTTGCATAGTGCCTAACAGAATTAATTGAATGCATCTGTTTTCAATTGTCTGAGTCCTGTCTGCAGGTGTTCAATGGCTGCATGTGTTGGGGAACCTTGCTAACTGCCAAGCAATGCAGCTAAGTGAAGTTATGCAATGGAAAGCAAAAATTGCAACAATATATTGTTTTTGACCTTTGCACTTTTACAGGTGCCCTGTTTGCAGGTGTTCTGTCTGCTTCCTGGGTGGGCCACAAGTCCAGGTTTGCACTCTGCTAATCTTTGTGCAAATTTGATAAGATCATACAAACCTGACATTCATTTTCTCTATTTCCCTTATTTGCAATAAGCCGCTATCCATGCAAACACTGACCAAAAAATAAATAAATAAATTAAAAAATAAATAAATAAAAAAGGAAACTGAGGAAAAGCAATGTATGACACTACAAAATGTTAGTACACATTAAATATTTGTACATAGGTCTGGATTTCAACTCTCACTCCAATGAACATTTCAGAACACAGTAAGGGTGCCTTATCCGTCTTTGCCACACAAACACTTTTGCAGCAGGGAATTGAAATCATTCTGCATACAACCAACTGCAACATCATCTATAGTACTATAAAACTATATAGCAATTAATTGCACATGTATTAGTTGTTGATGCAATGCACTGAGTGATCACATAACCATTTATGAGTATTTATGTATTTTATTTATTTATTTAATATTTGTTTACTGGGAAAGTCTGACTGGAACAGAGCCTGCTTTCAGAGGAGGCTCTGGGAGAAATGCTCCAGTTGCATGTCTTTAGAATGAGGGAGGAAACTGGAGCACTTGGAGAAAACCCACATGGATGCAGGGAGGACATGCTGACTCCACACAAAAGGCATCCCAGCTAAGAATGGGACCGAAGGACCTCTTGCTGTGAGGTGACAATGCTAAGCGGTGCACCACTAAAGCTCTGTCTTACCTCCCTGTGTTTGTTGCTCATTCTTGTCTTAAATGACTAGTAATATCAGACATGCAGTCTGTAAGCCATTATATGTCACTGTCCTTAAAATGTGTGACGAATAATATAATATGCCATTGCCAACAAATGAAAGGTAGGTTGGATGGAACCGAACCTATGAATTGTGTGCTGCTTGCTTAGATTTCCAACCATGACAAAATTACTTGTAACACTTTCTAAGTCTAACATGACAAACCCACTAGATGTGGGGCAGTCTGCATTGCTGTTATGTTTTCCTTGTCTATACCACTAATCATTCACAGCTCTAATCCATTAAAAACAAACACTGGGGGAGTGCCTGCACTATGCTTATATCTGAAACATGGAGTCAGGCATTTGTGATTCAGAATTCTAATCAGTTCACACTTGATTTGCATGTTTACTGTGCTGACAGCCCAGAATCTACACCATAAAAAGAAAACTGTGCAGCTAGGGAACCTGAAGGTGAGGAGACTTGCTTATGTGGAGAACACAGAAAAGAGGTTATTACTTTAGGATATATCTGCACAGAAGATTACACTATTTGAGAATGTATGCTTGCATTTTCAACTATATACTACATATGCTGAAATGTCATTAAGAAATATCTGTTCAATAATTGTGTGTGTGTGTGTGTGTGTGTGTGTGTGTGTGTGTGTGTGTGTGTCTGTGTCTGTGTCTGTTTGTGTGTGCATATATATATATATATATATATATATATATATATATATATATAGGTTTACCTTCATAATGCCAATCATGTTATGGTCGACCCCGCTTCCGCGAATACCAAACTGCGACTCTTCAAAACATCGAACACCAAATTTCCAAACAACAAAATCTAGCCCCCTTTTTGACCCATGTTAGCATTGGTGTGGAGGTGTGGCATGGTCAGAAATGTCAAAATTCGAAGTTTTTTCAACAACTGAAAGATTTCATGGTTCTGGTTTCACGGAAACGGTTCTGTGATGTGGCCGGTCGATTATATGTGATCGACATTATGAAGGTAAACATATATATATATATATATATATATATATATATATATATATCAGATGATACACTTTTATATGTATGCATTAGTTAGAGAAGTGTACTGATAGTATGGGTACTTTTGTTAGGGTATTTCACAGGTATACATGATTGGCAATACCTTAACATGGAATGTTTGGTGTTAAATATGTAGACATGTTTCAGAGATATTTCATTTGATAGTATTTTTAGCATTTCACTGATGGTTTATTAGCAAAATGTATAATTTGCCTGTCCTTTTGAGGGTTGGGAACACAACTGCATTTTTGTTATGGCACAAAAAAGGATATGTTGCTATTGTTACTCTCTCTTTTTTGCATGCAGTCTATTGTTCATATTTCAAATCTCTAGACTATTTTATGTTTCTCCAGTGTGTAAGACTGACATGCTACCTTTTATGTTTTATCCAGGAACAGTTATTTTGTAGTTGTTTGATAGTTATGTGTATTTATCCTTCTGCTGTCTTTTAGGACACCTATGACTATAGCACCAATGCATCTCATTCCCCAAAAAACACCCTTCAGTGTCCCAGAGAATTAGGTCATTGCAGAAGCTTTTAGTCAACATGGTGTCTTTCTTCTTGAGATGGGGACATGGAGATTTGTCAATCAGAATGCAAATTTGGCAGCAGATAGTTGCAGATGGGAATGTAGTAGACAGTTACAGTAGGACATATGATCAGGTGTGCCATAGGACTACTGATATGATCTCATCAACATAGAGGAGAGCAGTTGCTGTGGCCCTTGATTGGTTGGGTACAGGAGGGGGGTTGTTACATGGCCACCACTAACTCTTAGGGATCTAGACAGCTCCCAGGAAAGTGCAGTACAGCATGTCTTGACATTGGTGCTACTGTTTTATGGACAGTAAGTATGTCCCAGGAGGAGCTTCCAGGTAGGCTTTTGTATCTCAGTTGTTAAATACTGTTGTATAGTAAAACATTTACATCAATACATTAGTTCAGTTTTGACAAGAAATTGGTTGAGGAGGATTGAAGATTGTTACAGTTAACAACATATTCTGATTGATTACACATCATCCAAGTTCTTGTTGAAAGTATAGTTAATGGACTTAATAAACACAAAGTTTTACCACCTGTGTTACTGTTAATTATGGTGATGTTGTCCTTACCTTTTTCTTTACTTCTTCTAGGACCATCCATCACAGGGAGCATACCATCATCTGCACATGGTAAGTCAACACTTTTTATGTCAGTACTGATGAGCAGTTCAAAGAAAAATGTTATTGTGTGATGTTGATGTCAGGACTGCTATGTGTATTGGTGTACTGTTTGTAATAATGGTATCACTGTTAGTTTGTTAGCATATATCGGACTATAGTAGTGTAAGTATTAATTTTTTTCCTATGTTTGTTGCTTATTATCACAGGTGATCCTGACAGTGGAAGTGTGTAACTTCTGCCACCTGATGTCAGATAATCTGCAGACTCTGATGATGATGGTGGCCAAACAGAGGCATAGTCAGTGGGTGCAGATGTTGAATCTGAGACTGAGGTTGACATACAGCCATCCCCTGAAAATCCATCAGACACAGCCAGTAGGCCTATGCCTACCGATTCCAATGAAGCCTCAGATGGACAGGTGAAGGTAAAAACAATCCATCATGGAAGAGTGATTACTGTGGTTTCAGTGACTGTTGACTCTGGCCGTAGCCAAAGTGTGGGCAAGGTGCCAAGCAGGAGGGTTGTTAGGGGTGCTCAGAGGAGGTCTGATGTCCATCCTCTACCTGATCCAAGTGTCTCTTCCCATGCCACTCAGTGAATGTTTAGGGCCATCATGAAGGCACAGGCACATAACCCTAATGACTACAGAGAAATCCTTAGGGTTGTAGATGTGACACAGGCTGACATGCGTGACTACCTCCACCATATTGACAATTCAATGGATCGGATGGATGGCATTTGGTATGGGTGATGTCTTTGATAGAACATCTGCTGGAAGAAGGATGGCATCCTCATGGGTGTAGGTCAGCCACATCATCTGCTGTTAACCAACATGGCTGTGCCCCATCACTCTCCCATAGTGGCAGTACTTCCACCGCTCCATCAGTGGCTGAACTGTCCACACCCAGATGTGGCAGGCCATGGGGTCATGATCCTCGGTGTCCTTGTGAGAGGAGATCATCCAGCAGACATCAGTCATGTTCAGGTGGCAGCAGTGCATCTGACCGTGGGAATGGATGTGCCAGTGCAATTCCTGACAGAGCCAGATTGCATGGTCAAGTACAGCACGGTGGAACTGCCACCTCTACCATGCATGGCTCACATCTGTCTGGCATACCACGACGTAGAGCTAGCACAGAGCTTCGCTGTGTTCATACAGACACTCACACACCAATTTCACCAGAGGACCTTACAGACACACACACACACACACACACACACACACACACACACACACACACACACACACACACACACACACACACACACACACACACACAACAGTTAAATGGTTCAGCCATGAAGCTTAAAACTCATTTTGTCTCACTTTCCATCTGTTGCTTTAGCCACATGTCTGCCTGTTTCTCTTTCTTACACACACATTCACTGACTTTTGTGTCAGCCTAGACTTCCTGCGCACCCCCCCCCCCCCACAACATCCAGTGCAAGTGATGAAAAGTGTGCCATATCCCTATTTGCTATCTTTTGGATTCAGGGAAACATAAGCTTTGCATTTGACACTCAGGGCAAACAGCTGACTTAGTCCTTAGTATATCTGCATTTGTGATGTTGAATTGGTAATTGTACCTTTGAATTATATTGGTCTTAGAAAGTTAGACAGTTGATAGCATCAAACTTTTTTCCATCATTATTGTTAATAAATTTTGTGAGGGTTGTGAAATCTGAAACTGAAATGTGTATCATTACTTTCTAACTTCTCCCTTTAATGATTTTCCAGTAGAAATGTACAGTACTAAACTAAAGGCATGCAGTGACCATCACAACATTTTTTTTTTTACTGAATACATTTTTACTGATTTTCAGAAACAATAAATATTTACATAGTCAAAGCTTAAAGTGGAGGACCGCCACTACTTTGGAGAGGTATGACTGTGTAAATCTTTAATGCCTGAGGCATACTAATTAATAATGCCCACATATAAGTCAATAAGTCTCCACTGTCACATGTTAAGGTCATTTTGGTACAAATCATCCACCTTTTCCTTGCTTACACTGCCAAGTAATAACATGCAAGGATATGGCAATCATTCATATATTACACAATGCACTCCAGATTCAAGACTCACTTTGTAAATCCAGCAGTTGCAACAGTTTAAGTTCAGGGCTGACTCTGTCTGATGCAAGCAGTACACAGCCATTACATGGTTAGGTAAAGGTTGTGAGCATTGCCTGGCATCAATGTTACTATATGTGTATGCATAGGAGGGAGGTTTTAGGCCCTTAGTGATGAATGAGTGTGCTATGCATTCTCTCTTAGCCAATGCAAGGGCATATTGAGAATGCCTACATCTGCCTGCACCCACAGCAGCTGCTGGTTCCCTCACTGACCCCTCACCTGCATGTGGCTGTGGTAACCTTGTCATTGGTGGTGGGATGTGTGCCCTTTCCCCTAGCTGATCCTGCTGAAGCTGTTTTCTCAGGATGATGCTGTGTAGCACTGCACATACTGTGAATATTTCAGTACATGAAAATGGATTGTACTGCAGGGCTCCCCCAGATGTATCTAGGTATCGGAACCATGACTTCAGCAGCTCAAACACGTAATCTGTGATATTTCTGGTTTGAGCATGTGCCTCATTATGGCATTATTCAGCAGGTGTGTGTGCATTTATGATGGGTGTCATCAGTCATGGTTCCAGTACATAACCTGCATCCCCTAGTAAATGACTCTGTGGGATATCCCTAGATGTCACTAATTAACATCTGATACAGTTGGGAGGTGTGCCAGATATGTGAGTCATGGTAACTGCCTGGGTTGCCAGCACACACGTTCAAGATGATTCCCTTGGCAGTTAATAGAGTGGAAGCCCTTTCTATTTATGTAGATCTTTCCCTGTTCCCCGGGTGGCGCCTACATTTCTACATGTGTGCAATCTATAGCACCCTTTACTTCAAGGTAGTGTGCATATAATGTAGAACTCCTGCATATTTCTGGCCCTATCCTTAAGAGTACAGGGAAAACATATGTGGTCATTAGCATGTTGGAGCACAGAGTTCAGGAACTGATGAAGGATCCTGGAAGGATCCTGGATGCTGATGCCTATGGCACCCCAGCATGTCCTCTGTTGGTCTCTGAAAGGTACCTATAGCTAAAATGCTAAATACTACACATACCTTTGTCTCCACTGGGATGGGTTCCCTTTGGTTTGCTCTGAGTTAAGGATGACAAAGGTTGCAGAATTCCTGTAGTGTGTCTCTATCCACCGTGTAGTGCTCTACAATTTCCAGATCATGTAGACTGTGATAAGTTAACTGTGGTCTGGAAAGTGTTTTCCTTCTTGGCCTTGGTCTATTAGCAGCAGCAGCATATACTTCAGCTTGTTGCACGTACACATGACTGTGTTCCAATAGGGTTTGAAATTCTTGGGGAAAACCAGCACTGAATCTACATGGTTGCTTTATATCTTGTTGAATAGCTCCTCCATCTTGGATTGGTTGATTAGCATACAATTCAGCTGCTTATGCTGTGTAATTTGCATGTCATGGTGTTCACCTTGCTTGCAGAGCTATACATGGCTCTGCACACCATGTAGACCTGCTTATTGAGTCCAAAACAGTACATTACAGTTCAGGCTTTATTGAATCTGTCATTCTAAGAAGTTAAGACTCACCTATTCTGAGGTTCTGTGATGTTTCAGAGTTAGTACATATTCAATTTAATGCTAGCTGACAAACAAGGATCTAGAGCAGTGTCACTGTAGGAAGATTAATAAGCAATTTTCAGTTCTAGGCTATGAATTATTCTCAAAATTATTATGGCCAAGTACATGAAGAAATGCTAGCAAAGGTTTTTGATTTCCAAGACTTCCATGCTTACAGTTATTATAAATCAGTTACAGTACAGTCAGACCATGAGCACCTCCAGAGCAACTTCTAAAGTGTCTTCATAGACTTCCAAATCAATTTCAAAGAATGTTAATGAGCTTCTAGAAATGCAGCATGCAAGTTTAGTACAGAAAAGGAAACCTGATACATATAGCTGATACAAAAATTGCAATAAAGCTCATCTGAATGTAAGAAAAAGTTTCTTCAGACAAATTTGAACATTCTACAGGTTATGTCATAACTGTCTATATTTAGAGACATAGCCAGAGTGGGAAGAAAGGATTGTCTGTCATAGGATCAGGTTGTCAGGGTGGCAAAAGTATGGAACTGAATTGAATACTAGCATTGATTTTTGAAGCAGTGAGGATGATCAGATCTCATGTGCAAACCATACTTTTCAGAGATGACAAGGTTAATATTCTCATATAACTTCATGATGTTTGCATGAGTCACATCTATGAGTGGAGAATAAATCTAAGATGACTTTTCTTCTTAATCTAGCAGAAGCATATAGGTGTCAAGCAGGAATTGAAATCAAACCACAAGTAGATAAAAATTGGGCAGCAACTGAATGTGCCAAAAGCAAAAGAAAGAATATAAAGAATATATGGTGAAGGATCAGATGAGAAGGCAAGAAATGTTGAAAAAGCATAAATACAGTTGTAAGTATAGAACACTTCTGGAAGAACCTTATGTTGATCAGGAACGAATGCAGGACTGGTTAAGGAGAGGTGAATTTAATTCAAAAGATGAAAGATTAATATTGGCAGCCCAAAATAGTGGGCTACATACATGTTGGTTCACAAACTCCATTGAACAAGAGGGAGAAACAGACAAATGTAGGTTTTGTAAACCAGAATTGGAAACAGTTGCACACTTTATTGCTGGTTGTGACATACTAATGGCAGAAGGACTGTATACTGAAAGGCATAATAACGTGCCAAGACTGCTGCACTGGGGATTGTGCAAACATTATGGTATTGAAGTGGCTGAAAAACACTGAAAACATGAGCCACAAAGCATCACAGAAAATGATGAAGTTTACATCACATGGGATCATCCATTACCAGCAGTTCAAAAAATAGATGCTAGAAAACCAGATGTAGTAGTCCAAGAAAAGAAGATAAAAGTAACATTCATTATTGAAATCATCACACCCAGTGACTATCATGTCCTGCATAGAGAGAGACACAAAGTCTTAAAATATTGGGATTTGCAAGCAGAAACAAGAGCAATGTGGAAGAAAGATAACCAGATGGTTACAATACTAGTAGAAGCAGCGGGTCTTATAAAAAAAAGTCTACAATCATATTTAGATATGCTACCAATACATGTTACTTCGTACAAATTACAGAAGGAGTCATTAATGGGCACATCGCGGGTGCTGCGAAGAGCACTTTAGGCTGACATCAAAGCATGAAACAATACTAATTTCATGAACTTTAATCATAGTTTGACTTAGGAACGGGGTCCATTCCCATCATGCTATTAGAAACCCAAAAGATTTGGAGAAATTAAAAAATAAAAAAAAAATGAGTAATGGTAAAGAAAAAGCATATGATGGACTTTATTGGCCCAAGATGTCCACTACCTTACTCAAGCTACACAAGTTATATCTAAGTGCACTAATTTCATGAACTCTAATCATATCCTGACTTAGGAGTGGGGTCCATTCCAGTCATGGCATTAGAAAAAGAAAAGATTTGGAGAAATTAAACACATAAGTAATGATAAAGAAAAAAAAACATGATGTCTCTTATTGGCCTAAGATGTTAATCTGCAATATGTTGAGAAATCAGACTTATAGAGAGGCTACACTGACATATAAACTACCGGATCTATGAGTATACCAAGGGCAGGGTAGAAGGAGAGGTCTGCCCTGGGTACAGGCAATAAAGTGATACATTGTCTGTAGAGAGTTTAGAAAAACAGAGATATAGCTAGAGTAAGGAAAAGAGGTTGCTGCGTCAGGTGCAAGGTGTTAAGGGGCACAACTGGTAGATGCCAATGGTGTGATAACACATTACCAACTTTCAGAAAGGAATGGCAATTCTGAATTTGTGGTCAGCAGTTTGTGTGTAGTATTTTAAGTATAATGAGCCAAGTGTTAAATTTGTAGCAAGCAGTTTGCTGCAGTTTGGGAGCAGGCAAGTTTTTATTTTTATTCTCACCTTGAATTGGCATTTTTTTGTGGGGCTCCTCAACTTAGGGTTGAGGGAGCACCAGACAGAGCTCTCAACAGTCCCTATTTTGGAGGGCCGCTCCTATTTTTAGATCTAATTTAGGATATCCATATTTTTGGGAATATGTCCCTATTTTCAGGCTTGATTTAGCCCTTCATATAACTTATAAACCCCCACTGTGATTTGTAAAGCTGTCTAGTATACAGAAAATCAAACAACATGACCAACATACTAGTGACTACACTCATTTAAAGAAAGAGGACATACATCTTACATATAACTCTCAACCTCCAAGTGCAAGAAATCTGGAGAAAGCCAAGAATAATGGTGGGATAAAGACCCAAAATCTGAGATAAATTTTAAAAATTGCTCTTATACACTTAGAAAGTTTTTAGAATAATTGGTTTGTGTTAGCATTTGTTTTCTTAAGAATATGACATCTGAAACTCTAACATATGCTATTATTTAGTGATTTTAGTCCATAGTGATTTGCCAAAAAAATGCAAACTCTATAAGGAACATACAAAAAAATGAGGCAAAAATCTAGAAATTCTGCAAATATCTGGACATCTGAGAGATATGATCTTACAATTCCTTTTTTTCAGAAACAAAAATAAATGACCTTGTGTGGTAAAATTTTGTAACACAGTTCATTAAAGTCTATAGATTTTCCATGGTCTCTTTGATAATATGCGCCTATTCTTCCATCATTTTGTCACTATCCCCAGGATTCATGAAGCTCGGCGCAAGGAAGGTTTTAGCCTTGCACCGAGCATCCTCCTTAGAGATGATGCAGCAGAACCATATGAATATTTATGAGGGCACGCTGCTGCACCCTCTAAGTGCACAGGAAATGTGTGCAAGTGTATGGGGGTGTGTTTAAGCGTGGCACGGAGGCTTAAACATGCCCCCACAGTCGCACAACCTACAATGCTTACTATTAGAACCCGCCTCTAATAGTAAGCAATTAATGCAGTGTCCGTGGATACTGAAATGTATGCAAAGCATACAAGAGTGTCCACGAACACTGAAATAAAATCAAAGTAGTAAACACACAAGCACATAGTGGAATGTTGAGCCCTTGTCTCTAGAACTATTACATTTAAATTCCCTGTGTCCCTATTTTACATTTGTATTGCTTCGTTATTGAAAGTGTAAGTGAAGCGCAGTGTGTTTGCACGTTGCTGCCCTGTGCTTAACGTAGCTTACACGTCAAAATCATCCAAATAGAAAAAAACATGCTGAATCAATGTTAACGTCAATAGTGTAGTGGTTAGAACATGCACCTAACAAACAGGCATTCATGATTTGAGTTCCACTGTAGCACATATCATTTTCCATGTGGAATGTGTATATGAACATATTTTTACATTTTTTTGCTGTATAACCTACATAATAACATGTAAATGTGAATTGGGGTACTTTATTAAATGTTTAACTAATTTCATTTAATTAAAGTGGTAGTGTCATAATGAATAAGGCACTAGTAAGCAGGTGTAAGCACAAATAAGCAGTAGTAAAAATATATAAGCACTAGTAAGCATGTTTAAGTGCATTTGTGTGGGTGTAAGCAGTGCCTACACACATTAAGCATAGTAGAAGCGAACCTAATTTGAGAAACTGTAATCGGAAGTTAGCACAGTATACCATCGCAAACCCGCACACACCCACTCACAACTGCTTAAAAGTGCTTTAATCACTCTGTATCCAATGGCCCATGTTCTGCCCAGCAACAAAATAAATGGCCTCTGCAAAGGTCAAACCCAGCACCCTGCACACCACAGCCAATATGATTTACCACTAAGCCACAGCAGATATACATAAATCTGATGTTATCACAAACATATCATCCAGCACAGTCATGCAACAGCATAGGAAATGTATATAATTATGTAGATGTATGTGCATGTGTATGTACAGATATAATACGCACACACACACACACACACACACACACACACACACACACACACACACACACACACACACACATATATATATATATATATATATATATATATATATATATATATATTTATGAAGAATGAACATTGTGACAATAAAGCATACAAAAAGAATGAAAAGGAAAACAACAGCAACTCCAGTATTATTTAGTGCTGTCATCTTATGTCATATCAAGCTGGGCAGGGGTGAACAAATCACTGCTACTCAAACCACAGGCAGGATACTACCAGTGGGAGTAACATTGTCGATCTGTTAAGTCTACTTTACAAACAATTACAGGGTAGTCCCTGGTGGGACTACCCAAAAATTGCTAGGATGTTTGGACTTCTGACCATTGCACAAGCAAGGGCAGGTATGTTCAAGGACCAAATGGTTGGAGAGCCTGATGATACATGGGTTGGGATAACATATATGTAGGGTCTCTAATGCTGGGGAGAGGGCAATGTGTGGAGGTGTGTTATGGCTGTGATAGCAACTAGAGAATGGATGGTTTGCGTGTATGTTGAACTCGGGTGGGGTGGAGGAACCATGGGTTTGCAATTATGGATCCAGGTGTGCCAGGGTTGGATGGCCCAGTTCTAACTTGACCACCTCGTGGATGTCAGCGAGTTCATTATAAGTATATATGTATACACACATACATACATCTATATGTAGAAGTACATTCCCTGTACCACATTCATTCCTTTTTCAGATATAAATAACATGAAAGTGCCCCTACAAACCTTGACAGTAGATAGAATAATAGGTTGTGCATAACCATAAATGTTATAGGTTCATAGGTAGGTACTAGGCAATCCACCCAACGGCATGTATAAGCCTAGCGAAGGTATGTCGGTACGTCACCCCATTGATCAATTTACTGAGCCTCTGTCAGGCAGAGTTATTGCATTGATCCCGGTATGTCCAAATCTTTGCCACCCCCAATTATATTTGGCTTTGGCTAGACTTCTTACATTAAGAGGTTGAGAGGTATGATTCTCGTGTATGTTTAGTTGTATTGTTTGGCCTCTAAGGCTCAAGTCATGACTGAATGGAGTCCTGACTCATTGGAACAGTCTGCATACTCGGTTAACAGATGTTAAATAAATAAACATTTATGTATAGTGCATTACAGAAAATATGGTGACCCTGTTGTCTGCACTGTAGCTTATATATCCTGACTCAATAACATACACAATGCATGGCCTTTGTAACAGTGCAGGCCTTACTTAGACTGTAATGAAATGCTTGTCATCTATATATATATATATATATATATATATATATATATATATATATATATATATGTGTATATATAAATAGATATATATATGTATATATAAATAGATATATGTATATATATATATATATATATATATATATATATATATATATATAGATATATATATAGATATATATATATATATTCTCATTTCTATGTGACATTTAGCACGATTTTGCTGGGATATACAATTCCAAGGAGAAATAAGTTATTGTTTTGTTTCCGTTGTATATTGCAGTACTATAGTATTAGAGTTATGGGAAAAAAGAGGGAAGAGACGAATCTGCAAAAATGCAGAAGTGTGTATTTTGTTTGAAGTCAGTGCTGTTCTCAAAATAATAAAATGTGAGGACTTTCTCACTATGAAATAGTGAAATCATGCCGGCTACGTCAATGCCAATCACTAAACTGGTCTTATTTGTAATATAATTTCGCCGAACTCGTACATTATTAGTTTTCGTGTGTAACGTGTGCGTTATCACATAGTCATTGAAATCAATTTATTGTAGTGTCTTGTTAACGGCAGTAATGAAATAATGAAGTATAGAGTCTAATCTTGAAATAATGACATGTGTGTCCCAGGTGGGACAACCCAAAAATTGGGAATAGTGTCCTATTGGTCACTCATTTCACCAATGTTTGTGGACTAAAAGGTTGGGCTGTCTGAAGCTACGTGGAGTTAGTCAACCCATGGGATGGGTCTGCAGGAGTAGGGAGTGGCCAATGTGTAGTGGTGTGGATACACCATGTATCCAACTGGAGAATGGATGACTGCTGTGTCAGTGAAGTGTTGGGGTCGGTGTTTGGGGAACTAGGATCCATGGGTATATGGGTATATATGGAAATGAAGCAGCACAGCAATAGTGTAATGGTTAGGGCATACTCCTAATGGACCGACATTCCCGGTTCGAATCCCACTGCAGCACATATAATTTTCCATTGGAAATCTGTATATGAACATATGTTGACATCCGTCTGCTGTATAACCTGCATAATAACAATTAAAAGTGAACTGGAGTGAAGTGTCAGTGTCATAATGAATAAGGCACTAGTAAGCAGGTATAAGCATAAATAAGCAGTAGTGAGCATATGTAATTACTAGTTAGCATGTTTATGTGTCAGGATGCAGTGCTAACAGCTGGTTACAGTTTCTCACACTCAGTTAGCTTTTAGATTACTTAACTTATGAAGGCAGTGCTAACCCCCATGCAAACAGGCTGAAACCTGCCTACTGCTGCTTAAAAGTGCTTACTCCCACTTACCCCCGCGTGAACAGGCATAGACACGCTTATTGAAGGAAGGTGGTGAAAAGGGGCACAAAGAGGGAAAGACAGTAGTAGGCAAGATAGCTAGGGATGTGCAGGAAAGGTGTAGGGGAGGTCCATACCTGCCCATGTCTTCTACAAATATGCTGGTGCTTGGTGCCACCTGCATTCATAGCATGATACAGGTATTCCCGGATGTCAGTGGCATCTGTCCATACAGGGCATGTGTGTAAGGCATTGCATGTCCTTTGTGGATCAAATTTGATGGCACCACATATGTTGCAGGCATTCAGTGGGGAACATAGTGACAGTGCATTGTCTGCAATTATGTGCCTATTGAACCAATGGACAGGGTGCCATGCCCCCTGCATCCCACTGCAATCACACTATGCTTACTATCTGTGAACAATATGCAGGGTACTAGGAATGTAGTGGTAGTCTTCTAGCCAAGTGTGTTTTTTTTATGAGACAGGGGTTCAGACTGTACTCTGGGTAATATTAGGGTTGCTTACTTTGTTCACCAGACCTTTTATCAGATGTAGGGTTATGGCTTGCCAACCCTGTCTCTTGGCTGATTGAAATCTGTAATCCTCATCAGGTGGACATTGTGACATATAATATGGCCACCATATAGTAAAAGTACATGACCCACTCCTCAACAAGTCCAGTTGTGAGACACTCACAGCCACCTCCACACAGGATATGACTGAGAAACACACACAAACACACACACCTGCCATGTCTCGGAATAGAATTCCTACCTAACTAGTTCATCATACTACAGCATTACACAGTTAGAGTATACGCTATAGAGATTACTGGGCTACTAGGTTCCCAGATGTGTATTTCCAGGTGGTTGACATAAGCAGCCTAATCCTGAATGCCTTGGCAACGTTGGGTATATGAATTGTATGGAATGTGACTACTCTAAAAAGCAATGTTCTCTACACAGGCAGAGACATACGGATGAATACACATACACACACTTGCCAGGTCTGGGATTAGAACACCTAACTAACTACTTTACCACACTACAGCAGTACACAGTTACAGGACATGCTACCGAGATTATGCAGCATCCCCAGAGATATATATATATATAGGTGGGTGACATCATCAGGATTGCCAAAGTAGGGCCAATGAATTGTAGTGAGTGTGACTAGTCAGACATGCAGTGCTCTCCATACAGGCATAGGAACAGACACAAAAGCATTCCCAAATCCCATGTGTGGGACTAGAATCCCTACCAGAGTTCTATATCACACTACAGCATTACACTGTTATAGCACGCACCACAGAGATTGCTGGAGTACTTGTTTCCCCAAAGGTGTACTCCCCAGTGATAGAAATCAGCAGGATTGCCAATGTAGGGCATTTGAATTGTATTGAGTGTGACTAACTTAAATTTCCACAAGTAGTCTGTATGCATTAACTGCTGTCCTGGCCAGACCAAAATACCCACCTTTGCAGGTTATGAACCTAGGACACTGTATATCATAGTCACAGTAACTAACCACTAAGCCATCACAACAGTACATGGGACTGATGTTTCATCACAGTAATCCCACCATAGGCTAATCAAAGTGAACATGTGAAACAAATGTATATACAGTTGTCCATAAAAGACCTCTCCATCACCAACTTCATGCTACTCAAGGCAGAAGTGACAATGTTTGTGAAACCCATGGAGACAGGAGCTGACAGCTCTACTGATGAATCCTGCATGAAGGTACTGTATGAGCACATCCACTTGTGCATGATTCCTGACATCCCACATGGAACCACAATGCTCATCTCCCAAATAAGCAAGCCAGTCAGGTAGTCTCCTGACATTAATAGAGTACACAACAGAAGGTAGACACTGTTGAAGCAAAATGGATTCTCCAAGGATGCAAACAACTTCCTTACCAGCCACAGTAATACAATGAGATCCCTTATGGATTCCTCCAAAGCTGGTTATGTAACTAAAATCACCACAGATTCCGTAGACAACCACACAGCATTCTATAGTTATGTCCAGAATCTAACTGGCAATGCTGAGAAGTGCTCTGAGCTATGACAGAATGGCATCACACAGACTGCTCCCACGGATTGTGCCAATATCCTGGCGGATTTGTTTAGTGCCACAGTCACCCCCTCTCACCCCAAAAAGGTACCATGGCAATATGGACAGAGTTCCATTGGCCAGTAATCACGGCCAAACAGGCAGAAACCACACTATCCACAGCTAAGAATACATCATCCATGGGACCAGACTGCCATGTGTAATCATAACCTCACATCAGGTCTGGTGCCCACTGAGTGGCGCACAGCTGCAGTTATCCCACTCCACAAGGGGGGATCCACTTGGATCCCTGGAACTACTGTCACATCAGTCTGATGAGCCTGATCTGTATGGCCATAGAATGCATTATCCGGGAGGTTTGGAACACAGACATTGGCAACCCTCAAACACTGGACCCCACACAGATTGGGCTCATGGAGAGCCACACTTGCCTCCTGAAACTGATTGTCTGCTTTGACTCAGTCTGCATAGCTGCTGAAGAGGATAAGGCAGTGCACAATGCCTATATGGACCTCGACAAGCCCTTCAATACCATACACCAGTCTGGAAACATAGAATAACATACTAATCCAGCCATACATCCCTATGCCACTCAATGATGTGCCACATGGCTTACTGACAGGACCCAAACTGTAGGTGTAATCATCTCCAAAGCCATCCCCAGACAAGTGCCAGGTGGAGTTCCTTAGGGTGCAGTCCTGGGACCACTGTTGTTTGAAATCTACATCTCTGTAGTACAGGCCAACAGTACAGGACTCTGGCTAACAAAGGTAACAGATGACTGCAAAATAGAAGACATAATAAGCCTGACTGTACTGCATGATAGGTTACTGATACCAGCCTGACATCATACAGGTGGGATGGGGTACTGTCAACATCTTGTGGCCTTGTTGTGTACGGTCCTGGTTATGGGATCTGCAACATGTGGTAGTGTATTGCAGGGCAGACATGTTTGGCTGTAGGAGGGGATACCTATTCGTGCATGATGTATGTTGTTTGAGCCTGTGAACCACATTCATGGTACATGTGGACATATATGTTTCTGCTGTGTTCCCACCTTATCTACAGATGCATGTCCATATATACCTATATAGATATAAATATCTGCTCACACATATGTGGATTTATATATCTATATATCTATGCATGTGTATATATATATATATATATATATATATATATATATATATATATATATATATATATACATTTGTATCTGTGTAGACATTAATATATTCTCACACACACATACATCTACATGTTGGAATACATTCTCTGTACAGTTGAATGACTGGGCCGGATGATAGGTTTGTGAATACAGCAGGGTTATGTATATCTGAGGTGGCTTAGAGATAAATCACATTGGCTATGGTGTGCATGGTCCTTGTTTCAAGCCTACCAGAGGTTGTTTATTTTGTTGCTAGGCAGAATAAGGGCCGATGGATGCAGAGTGATTAAGGCATTGTAAAGCAATTGTAAGCATGTTGTCAGGCATGGTATGTCAGTTGTGAGTCACATGTAAAGGCACCATAGGTGGTGCAGGTGTCCATTGGGGAACATGGTAGAGGTGCACTGTGTGCATGTACATGCATACTGGACAGATGGCCAGGGTGACATATCCCTGTAGCCCACTGCTATCACTGCATAGTTACTATCAGTAGCCAATATGCAGTGTACTACCCACATATTGGCTGTTGCCTAAGCATGTGTGTGCTTATGACACATGGGTTGAGTGTGTGTGCTCTGGGTAATAGTGAGGATTCTAACTGTGACTGGCTGGCCTTGATGTCCTATGTATGGGTATGGCTTTGCACCCCAGCTGCACAGCTAATGTACATCTCTTATCCCTGTATGGTTGACATTGTGATACAGAGTACGGCCAACATACAAAATATGCAAAACCCCCTCCACATTGCCCACAGGTCACACACTTACAACCACCACTACAGAGGATACAAGTCACACACACACACACCTGTCATCTGTGGTATTCAAACTTCTACCTAACTATTTTATTACACTACAGCAGTACACAGTCATAGTACGTGCCACAGACATTACTGAAGTACCTTTGCCTCAAAGGTGTATTTCACAATGAGTGACATCAGCAGGATTACCAAAGAAGGGCATTGCATGTGTACTGCGAGTTTTACATTTCTTTTAAACGTGTTTACCCACTGCTTACTTTCAGGAAAACACATTTACACCCACCTCATTCTGGCCTAAGCAAAGTTATTAACAACCCTCACAGGTCTTGAAACCTGGGCCATGCCCACCATAGTTACTGGACTTACTACTAAGCCATCTAAGTTACATACATGTTTCCTGGTTTTTAGAATACACAGTTTACTACAGGTATACCACAGTACTGAAAACACATGGGACAGTCACTTTGTGTACATATGTACAGTACCTTTTAATGTACTGTACTTTGTGAAACAACATAGACAAGTCTACATATGTACAACTGTTTTAAATACATAATATATATATATATATATATATATATATATATATATATATATATATATATATATATATATATATATGCATTTCTGTGATGTGTACACACACACATATATGTAAATATATATATATATATATATATATATATATATATATATATATATATATATATATATATACACAGACACATGTATAGCCATATATATATATAAACATATCTGAACACCATTTGTGACACAGAAGGATTACGAAGGAATTGAAGTGTACATAAAGCACAGGCAACTCTTGTATTATAACATTAAAATTTTAATTAGTACACCAGAAAAGGGATGGTTGTTGTGTATGTGGAGTTTGGGGTTGGGACTGATGGGTAAGGAAATACACCCCGGGGATTGAGGAGTTTGAGGGGGAATGATGGGTAAGGAAATACACCCCGGGGATCACTTCTGTGTCACTGCTCTACAGTGGCACAGGAGAATAACATACCCAACAGTAGTCATTCTTTACTGTCTACTCTTTTCTATTCCTACCTATGTAATATTCTGTGGACTCCACTTACCACAGATGACTACCACGGTGTGCAACATGTTAAAAGACATAACACATGTGTATGCCTGGCTACAGGGTAGTCACACACACACAAACACTTACCAGTATTGTGCTTACAGGTCTTGCCTATGTAAAGGTTACTAGTAGAGTGGTAAGCAGTTGGGGAATGTGGCACAGAACCAATACAATTACAGTTTATCTGAGTCTGTATCTGAGCTGGCTGACATCACAGGAATGATTACTTGGAGTGGGGAGGGGGGAAAAGGGTGCTTTAGCAGATGACAAGGATAAAGGCCAGTGTAAAAGGTGGCTTCTCTTTGGAAAGCAGTAAAACCCACTCTCGTGACAGGATGCAGACACAAATACACACACACAGGGATTTGCAGATACACAAACACACTTGCCAGTGGTGGGATCAGAACTCCACTCCTGCCTATCTAGAGATCACTATTACAGTACTACACAGTTACAAGATGTGCCACAGAGATTACACATTTCCAGGTCATCAGAATGTCCTTCTAAGATTGAGGACATCAACAGGGATACTGACAGTTAAGATGTACATAGCTGTAAACCTGTGTGTTTAAAGTAGGACTCCATTACAACCTGTATGCACAAACAAGACACATCATCTGCAGGTAAGACATTGGTAGGCCTGAGAGGTGTATTTGTAGCACAACAAGCCCTGTATGTCCATCTGTGGAATGGACTACTACTATCACTATACAGGATTACAGTGGGCATGCTCATACACTTAGAATCACAGGAGTTGCTTGGATGCATTGACTCCAAATACACAATGTGACAGTGGGCATGCTCATACACTTAGTAGCACAGGACTGTTTTGGATGCACTCTGATTCTAACTACAGAAGGCCACAGTGGGCATGCTCATACACTCATATGTACAGAACACATTGTAATGGACTCCTATTGTAAACACACAGGTTTACAGCTATGTACATCTTAACTGTCAGTATATATGCACATCATACAGGTTTACTAACAGATACCTGTATGTGGCCCATAAATGATACATCTGTGTCTGTGCTGTGTGATACACATGCATGCATGTACATGAAGTACTGCCAAATACATGTGAAGCATGCACAATCATGCATGTGTGGAAGTGACAGACGATTGGTTAACTGGGACACACAGGTGGATACAAAGTACAGCATGTGTCACACACATAGCTGCCCTGAAAGGCATACATTAATATCAGGTTGTGGACAGTGGCATCATAGTTGGAACAGTGGCATGTGCAAACATAATATGTGAGCCCCATTGTCTAATGGTACTGAGGTGCAGGTATCAAGATGACCTTGGCCGCCTGTGTTAGTAGTTGTCCTTATTAGCAGGACTGTTCCACTAAGTATATCTCACATTGATCATCGACACAACCTCTGCTGCTGTCCATCACCTTAAATGTAGCATGTGATACCAAGCACAATACTGCCACTTGCAGTGATGTCATGGTATGAGTGGCAACTGCTTCACCAATACAATGAGCCAATGTCCTGCTGTAATTATGAGGTTGTCCAGTGTTTGTCATTCCGGGATGACATGAGTGAAAAAAGAAAAGCCTTTGTGACATATCACATGCAGCCATCTTTCAAGGGAGTGTGGATAATATCTAGGTTGCATTTAACCATATAGTGCCATTCCAAGGCAAATGTCCTAAACACAGAAGTAACACATGTGCCACATTCCCCAAGCTACAAGACAATTGCACTGGATGCTTATGCTAACCAGTGCTAGATGTGTGGCTTTCATAGCCACTTGCTTGATGTAGAACCTACAATGGGGAATACTGACATCTGTGCAGTGAGGAACACCTGGCTGAAGGCTCTGTAGTGCACAATAGCACTACCACCGTATAACTCAGATCCAAACATGTGGGACATAACACTGGTATGGACCACTCCAGGTGGTGGTGTCCCCGTATTCATACAGCCTACTCACAAGTAAAGACCACTACTCCAACATAATTCATCAAAGATGAGTCAGGTACAGGTGACAGTGGCAAAAGCTGCATTCTAGCTTGTATCCTCATATACATCCCCCACCCTGTCCTCAGACTGCCAACACACATCCATAAATGTGGTATGAAATAGTATGGTACAACAGCAAATAATCTTCGACTGGTGGACTGTACCTAGCCCTACATCAACTGTGCAAAGTACCCATGTACTGACACAGTTACATAATGTTTTGTGCAATTCAATAATACCACTGTTTCTAACCAGGTTGTTGCACACATACCAGGTCCCTTGCATGTTGTCAGCAGTAACACAGTTGACTGTTGCCATACACCAGTAAACAACACCCTCATGGTCGGATATGACCTAGACGTACCTGCCCTGGATATATACATCCCACACTCATACACCATACATGTAAATACCATAGCTGTTGTTGTCCTTTGTACATACAGGTGGCTACATTCATTACACACATGCACATGGAAGATAGGTCCATGGCTGCTGAATGCTAACAGTACATAAGGTTTGATATCTATGTTGACAGAGGTAATAATCCCTCTCTACTGGTCACACATGACACCTGTCATATAATACAACACTCCATGTGGCATGTATGTCATTAGACATGCCCACCAAATGCAATGCCTACAAATATACACAAATAACAGTACCGTAGGCCTTACACATATGCCCTGTATTGACAGACTCAGGGAAATACATTTATGCTCTGTATGTTCCTGAGTAGTAACAGGTGATATGTCCATGACATGTACATCCATGTGTGACCCACAGCTCCTACATATACCCCACATCAACAATTGCAAGCCATGCATGCCGTGTACTGTCTGGACATGCACCTTATTAACACAATAGCCACAATGTGCTGGGGTGAGATGTTCATAAGCCACAGACCTCACACATGCTTGAACAAGTGTAATGCCTAGCTCAAACAGATCACTTTGCTGGCACTCTTTCAGTAATCATGAGGTGTGTGTGGCAAATATGTGGTGTGTGTGGCAAATATGATGTGCTCACTGTTGACCATTACATTGCCCTGGCAACACAGTGTAACTGCCAACTAATAGTTTGTGGCATCATGACATGGAATATTGCTGTGTGTGTGTTGCTTGCTGATATGTACTGTTGGTGTAAATGTCCACTTAGCTACTCAGTGAAGGTGGTTGTGTGTCCTACCGATACATGAATAGAACATCCAATATGGTGTAATGCTCAGCTAGGTTTCACACAAGGTGTAGGGAAGGTTTGGAATGTATCCTCTTGACCTGATAGTCCAATTACTGATGGAGACTGCATATGTGTACATGTATTGATGTGTGTTTAGATTCCATGTGTGAGGAGTGTCTGATGTTTGAAGGTGACTGTTGTCTTAGTACAGCATGAAGTTGTAATGCAGCCTCAACATTGCCTAGTTTATATGATGATATGCTCAAAGTACAGTAATCTGTACTTTAGTTATGGACAGATGTTTGGACATAACTACTAAGTGGTGGGTCTACTTTGCAGATGAATGATTACTGAAGACAGCTCACAGGTGTGTTACAACCATTCCTACAATAACCTGTGTAACTGCTAAGCTCTGGTGTTGTTGATTAAAGGGGAAGACACACACAGTAGAATGCAGTAAGGGTGACATTGAAGGCAAACCTCTTGATACCTGAAACAGAAACACCTCCCATGTGCATATATTGTGCATATGTCAGCACAGTTGGCAAAGGTAAATGTCAGTATGCTGTGTAACGTGTGCGATAGTGCTGTAACTCTATAATACCTATCATGAGATAGGCAGGTGTTAGATTCCCAGTACTGGCAAGTGTGTGTGTCCATATATGTCACGTATGGTAGTGAATACATCCCCAATGTCTTTTACTCTCCTGTAGATATCTGTACAGAGTGAAGTATAGAAAGCAAGACATAGGCAGGGGTGTGAATCTCACACATGTCAAGTGTCTGTATGTGTGTGACTTAGGTGTATATCTTTGTGAATGCCACAGTGTGTGTGTGTGTGTGTGTGTGTGTGTGTGTGTGTGTGTGTGTGTGTGTGTGTGTGTGTGTGTGTGTGTGTGTGTGTGTGTGTGTGTGTGTGTGTGTGTGTGTGTGTGTGGCTGTCTGATCCCTGGAGTGAGGCTGTATTTTACCATACTCAAGAGATAAAACCCCCTCCCCACATCCACTCACTGCAATCTAGTATCCCTGTTGAATTCATCAATCTTAGAAGGGCATTCTAACTGACTGTAAATGTGTAAGCTCTGGGGTGAGGCTTGTTTTACCATAGTCTACTGAGATACCCCCCTCCCCACATACACTCACCACGATCTAGTAACCCTGTGGATGTCCCCAATCATAGAAGGCCATTCTGACTGCCTGTAAATGTGCAATCCCTGTGGTACATCTGGTAACTGTGTAGTACTATAATAGTGATTTTTTTCATGGGCAGGGGTTCTAATCCCAGCACTGGCAACTGTGTGTGTGTGCGTGCGTGTGTGTGTGTGTGTGTGTGTGTGTGTGTGTGTGTGTGTGTGTGTGTGTGTGTGTGTCAGAGTGTGTGTTTCTCTGTCTATAAATCCCTGGGTGTGTATCTGTGTTTGCATCCTGTCATAAGAGCAGGTATAACTGTTTTCCAAAGAAAAAACACCTTTTCAACTGACCTTTACCCTTGTCATCTGTTGAACCACTCTTTTACCTCCTCCCCACTCCGGGTAACTATACCTGTGATGACACCCAGTATAGATGTGAGGCTCTGGCCACAATAGCTTACTACACAGCTATCACGCTCTTGAACCATTATATCAGTAAACATGTTTGGAACTTGGGAGATTATAACTGTGATGTGAAAGCTACAAAGTGCATGCAGGTATTGTCATACAGACCTGTGTGTAATCTATCGTATGGGACATACATATGGGACACTAACTGAAAACACTGACATCCCCTATGTAGTCTGTATGCAAACATTTGGCACATGCAATAACACCTGCAAGAGGAAGGCAGAACATCAAGATCAACATGCAGTTAATGGTGTTACACATGATACATACTGTCAACAGTACAAAATGCCTTCTAAAACTGCAGTATATGGTATGTCTGCTGCCTGTCAACACTACTCAACAATGGTAATCTACAATTGTCTTCCTAGTATGTTCACCCTGTGCATCAGACCATATAACCATGTCCCTGCACCGATGGCATGGATGACAGGGATGCAACGCAGGCATCATCATATGCACAGGGTGATAATGTTTGCCAGAGGCCTGGGCTGCACCATTAGATGACATCATGTGTGTGGGTTAAGGCCTTTTATCTCATTGGGTGTGTGTGGATGTTATGCTTGTGTGTATTGAGGTGCCCTACATTTGTTTCTGGTGTGTGTGTGTGTATGTATGCACACTGGTCTGACATGTGGCTGGCCTACACTGGGATATTATTGACAGCTAAAGTCTGTACAGGAGAGGTTGTACAGTTCATGGTGTCCGGCCATGGCCATGTGACCTGCGCCTGCCAGGGGTTGCATGGCCACTACCAGGCAGAGGCCCAGATTGGGTACAGTCTGATGACACATGTCCACCGGAACCATGTCCCTGTTGGAACCATCCAGGACCACGTGCACATGGCCTGCTGTGTCCTGGTGTGGACAGTACAGCACCAGCTGCACTGCTGCTGCTACTGCCACTATGGGAGCGGGCATGTGAAGTAGCATGTTCATATACACCTTCAACAGTTGGTGTAGCTGGCCTACATCCATGTGCCCGATGCCTTACTCACACCAGATGTTCTAGCACAGACATTCCACGCTCGAGGATCAACATGCCACAGTCAAGGACTCCCACCATGTCACACAATCATCCATTCAAAACATCTGCAAGCTGATGGTGAGCATTTGCAATTGCCTGGATGTTGTCAGTTAAAGAATGGACAGCAGCCCTATGAAGCCTCAGACCTTCTCTGTTGTGCCATTCAAAATGTGCCTGTGCCTCCATTACAGCCTGTAACTTGGGTCTGGTGACACCAGCTGATGTGCTATGTCTTGCAGGGGCATGTTGGCCAGAAGCCCCCCTACAAGCAGCCCTTGGCACATGCCTGTCTGGGACATCCTCAGTCAGTTGGCTGGGATCATGGTGTGCAGACACACCTTCCATAGTCTCCACACTTTCCTGTTCCATGCTACCCAACACCACCTGTCCTTCAGCTATGGCCACTGGTGATGAGGTATGTGTAAACATGACAACTGTGTGTGAGGATGAGGGGGATACAGGTGGAATGCCAACCAATGGCACAGATTCAGCCCCTGACAACCCTGTCTGTGCCTCAATTATACTTTCATCATCACTGCTAGAGTCTGTGGGGACACTAACAGCAGGTGGACCGCAAGAGGCCAACATACCTACATCAACACCTGTGAGGAGCAAACTAGAACTGTACATTACCAGTTATACATCACAGTACAGACACACAGAGACAAGCACACAGAGACAGACACACAGGCAGACACACAGACAGACACAGACAGACACATGATATGGCATGCAATGGCATGCAACATGCATGTGATATGGCAGAAGGCATTCAGCTTAGACAATTATAGTGGTAGTTATCATACATCCCTGAGTTGTACACAACAGCATGCATGTGTTATGGCAAAAGGTATGCAGCTTACACAATTATAGTTGTAGTAGTTACCATACATCCCTGTGTGTTGCACAATTTATGTTAGTAGGTTATGCCCCAAACCTGCAGCACAATGCATGCACTATGCCGTTGCACCACACTGCCATGTTTTTTGCACAGTACCCCACATCATAACAGGCCATCACTGACCTGGGTACATCTGCCAGTGATGCTTTGTGTTGGCCACTGCCCCTATGTGTGAGGAGGACATGTGCAGAAGGGTACGTTGAGTGAATACTATGGTTGCCAGAGCCCTAGCTTGCATATCTCCCCATAAACAGTGCATGTCTGTTCAACAATATCCCACTTACCCCTGAGCTGAGTCTACAGACAATGTGCATGTGGCTGTACAGATGTTTGACATGGCTGTCCCTACTTTGCAATGGTGCCACATACCAGCACAGGTTAACAGTACACTGGCCTGATGTGTGGCATATGATATTGCCAATCACATGTAGTATGACATGTCTTCTGCTGAAGTGATGACTGACATGCATACATGTTTAACATGATGGTGTCCTTTCAAATATACAGTGAGGTACTGGTGTTCCAATGCAGGGATGTGTTATATTAGCATGGATCTTCAGTTGATGCAATGTTGTCAGTCCACCCTACAGATACACAGTGACATACTGCACATTGAGCTGATGTGCATAGCCATTGCAGGGCATCATGTGGCTTCAATATTGCTATACAGTGTGAGTTACAGACACAATACATTTCTAATGTGGAATGTGACCCACATCACTGAGGTGTATACACACTAAACCCTAATGTGGAATGTGTGACACAGGTCACTAAAGGGTATACAGATGACACCCCTGCACATTTGCAATCATATTGCAGATGCCTGGCAATTATGCCCAGACATGGGTAACTTTGCAGTACGCCATATTCCACATGCCATCTGTGTACCTCACTCACATGAGGAACAACCAAAATAGTGATGTCTGACACTAGCAAGGTAAATGTACTGTAACTGTGGTCTGCTGTGATTGTATGTGTATGTTGTGCAACACATGTATGTATTTGGATACTGTATAGGTTAAAGCTTTCATGTCATGACACATTCAAAATGTTCAAGACATGTTTTGTGGTGCTTTGATGTCATGCCTACACAAGGTGTGCACAGCTCTGTATGACGTTTAGTGTGTCACATTTGCAATATAATGATTACACAAAGGCCATAGCTGTATTGTGTCGAGCCAATGTACAGCAGGGTGTACACATATGTACATCCCTTCTACTGTGTGTGCTGCTTCACATCTCTTGCCATCCTCCATGGCCATGTGTAAACATGTTTTGTCCAATGGTTATGATGGGCATCTGTCTCATATGTCAGTGTTGTCCCATATGACATACACCCATAGATGTCATATGCTCCACTGAGGACAGGTTTGTGCAAACAAAGGGTGGTCTGTTTGGGATGTGGGATATCATGTTTTGCAGGATAGTTAACCAGTGTTGCAGTCAGCCCACAAAATGCCATGGACATGTCAGATAGCAGATGACATTGTGTGTCATTCATAGCAAGGGTATACTTCACAAGGGTGACTCCTGTCGGTTTGTCATAATCCAGCTCCAAAACATATAGAGTGTGTGCACACATATGCTCTCTGTATAATACTGTTTGTATTCCCCACATGTGTGATGCTGATCTGTAGTACATGTCCCTACAGTGAACCACACCTCCACCATTGTATTTACAGCTGTCCACACATCTGGCAATGACAGTTTGTAAGGTATAGTATAGGTGTTTCATAAGGTCTTCAAATATTCCACATGGGTAACCACTGTGATGCATTGCAGGTCTGACCTGTATATATTAACAGGATCACCATACATTATGTGTACGTGTGTTAAATGGCCACATGGCAGATAGCATGCATCTAATATGATCTGTGTGTTACCAAGCCTGATAAGTAAAACAAACACACCAGCAACAGGCTACTGCCACTGCAAAATGCCAGAGGTACCTAAATAGGAGTGTCAGAGCAGTATGATCACCATCCACAACTGTGTGATAGCTACAGGGTGCAATGTGCATGTTGGCACATAGGCCAATACAATAGACTATGCTATGCAGTATGCAGATCTGTGCATACATAGAGTAGTAAACTATAGTATGTGGCTTGTGTACATACTTGCCTTGCATATGATGTTAAGTTAAATATTGTACAGTAACACATGTATCTATATTAAATATACCTGTGTTATATGTGCAATAGTGACTTACCGGCCAACTCTTGGCTCAGTGGTTGTGAGACACCCACTTCCACAATACCAGCTGAAGCTTGTGGATGGAGTTCTGCAGGTGTCCCCAGGTTGGCCAAGTGCTCCTCACTACGTGTGAGTGGGGGCTGGGTGAGTGGTCCCCCCCACCTGTTGCAACTTGTTCCCTGGTGATTCCATTTGCATGCTGTTTCACCCATCTAATTAAGTTGGTGCAGTGTTGGCACACCTGCTGATAGGTGCGAATGTGGCCGCCAAATTAATTTACCCTCCTGCGAAGTTCCTCCCACTGGGCATCCCGGTGCTGTGCATCCTGTGGCACATGTCTGAAAAGTGTCTCATTGTTGTCAAGGAGGTATGGAATGAGGACCTCATTCTCCATGTGGCTGTATGGTAGCAGCCTGGCACATGGCATACCTGGCAGACATTATGACAGCGACAGGTCACAGTAACTCACAGAGAAGTACAGACGTACAGCTGCACATACATGTGTATCACATTTATCATAATTACAAATATGGCTTTGCAAATCTGCATGACACTAACACCACTGACATGTTTAACTCACACACATTTCACTCTTACTGGTGATTTCATGTTATCACCATATATGTGTGTGCCAAGTGATGACATTGCTCATACTCCATGTGGATGTTGTCTTGATGTGGGCATGTATGTTTGCCTGTACTGGTGTCCTTACCTATTAGCACATGTCTGGATGTGTTGACATTAATGCAAGAGACCTTAATGCTGTGTATATGTCACATATATAGTCATACACAGCCTTAAGGGACATGACCTGTGACCCTGCAGACTTGCTCACAGCAAGTTGCACATGTATGTGTTTTTCCATATACATCTACATGGCACTGTACAGCAGTATAGCATCCTGCCATGTATTACATGTGTTGTACATGTGAAACACATATGACAATGGCTAGCTTGATGGTATTTGCAGGGTTGGCTATCAACTATAGCATGTATGGTCATAGTGAACTAGTAGGCTATATGCCCTGGGCCATGTATGAGCACAGGCTGAAAGATTACCTACCCGTAGCCAACAGACAGGTAACTTTCAGTGGCCAGTTTGAGCAGTGTCACAGAACTGATCCACAGGTTTACTGATATATTTGCCATGTGGTCATCACACCATGTCTCAAAGGGGGCAATGTGCAGTTATGCTGGACAGGGATGCATAGTATAGCATGAGTATGTAATGTATATGGGACAGAGATCTGCCCGGCATGTTATGATCCTTGTACTAGACAGGTGGATGTCCATGGCGTATGTGTTTATTTGAAATCAGGATGTGTAAGTGTAGCATGTCCAACATCTCTGGTTTGGACATGGCTTTATTCAGGGTAGGCATCATGCTACATAGTAGAGCTAGGGTTTGGGAAGGCCAAAGTAGGCCATCTGAACATGGCCACTAACACTTAAAGGAAATATGTGAACTATTATGGGTCAACTGAGTGTTGAGTATGGCTGAACAATGATCTCTATATTCATGGATGGCACCCTGTCATGATTAGGGGTGGCACTTATGAATACCTGACTGGTGTGGTGAAGTGAATATCAAAGGAAAGACTACTGTCCAGCTGGATCCCATACATACACAGTTTCTATTATGTTGCCTGCTGCCTAGCTGGTAGTTGATGGGTACAGGGTTTTTTAACATAGAGGATGACAACGCAGTACTTTGCAGTGAGATTGTGGCTATACGACAAACACCACACAACTGATCTACAAAGGCCCTTCTGTATGTTGCCCTAGCTCCTAGTTCATAGTTATTTGCAAACTTAAATAGGCAGATGCCTTCTGTGTTAGTCTGTGTGGTATAGATTTAGATAACAGAGAGGGGGAGTACCAGGACTGAACCATTTATTACTGTAGTCTGCACAGGTTTGCTGTGTGTGTATTAGTCAGACACGTTCTGTAGTGTTGTTTCTGCCAGCGGTCCAGTTGCCAACAAATTATGTGACATAGGTATATACACCTAGTTTACTAAGTGTAGCTGGAACCCAGTATGGGTGATGGTGTCCTAAGGCCTGACAAGGCCGAAATATGCTGTGTGAATCAACCTTACTGTCATCTACATCTGTCCTGACTACATCAAATACATTGATGAAGGTTCATGGTCTTACAGACCAGAATCAGCAGGGTAGTAGTGCACTATTTACCATTATCAGTGGTGTTTACCCCTTTGTGGGGTGTGATAACTGTTGCTGTGCACCATTCAGTGTGTATACAGCCTGACATGCAGCTATGATTGAACATGATGTGTAGGTGGAGAGCTAATTGTTCTGACTTTTTTGTAAAACACCCTGTGATGTTGACAGGTCCCATGCAAGCTGTATGTATGGCTTTAGAGAGTGCAGCTTGTACCTGCATAGTTGTTATTACAGGGACTCTGTAGTGTACATGAATATATAAATATATGTACCTGTTGGGGGGGAGGTGAGAGTGGGTTTAAGTTATCACAGACCCTATCTGGATGAACAAGTGCTATTCCTGTAGGTGCAGTACTTCTCATGCCATAGTACTGTGAAGCAGGGCAGGTGTTGTTGCCATTACGATTCATGACACAGCTATAGAATGCTCTGTGGTTGGCCTCATAATATGTGGCCGATTAGTTTCACAGTGGCTTTGTGTGGTCTTATATGGTGTATCTAAATCTTACTGAGGCTGACCAGGGATCACCTCCACATGTGTGTTCACTCTTGCAACAGTTTCTACCTTCTGTGGTACAGTTTATGGCAGGGTACCACCAGTTTGCCTTCCTGTTTGTGTTTGGTTGAATCTTGGTTCTGTTTCAATAGCACAATCACTGCACTAATGTGAGTGCTTAAAGTGCATTTGTGTAGGATTCAGCATTTGCACATGCATTGTCCATCTGCATGGGTGCCATGACATTCACCACTTCTGTCTTAAGAAGCATAACATTGGCTTTGGAGACTGACTATGTGTAGCATACTGTTAGCCCTGTTTGTGTGACTATGGTGATCCAGGTCATTGTGGTGATGAAATCAAACATGCATTGAGCACAGGCGTTGGTACATGAGGAGTCTTCCCAGTTAATAGTGGGATAGTTGAGAGTAGCCATTATTATGGTTTTCTGTCTCAAACCTATTATTCCCCATTACAGCACAATATGACAGTTGGTAATTCAGAGGCATGGTGGGTGATCTGTAGCAAGGTGCAATTTGGCTTCCACTTTGGCACAGAGGTAGTTGCTCAGCATAATGCATCTGAAGTTATGCAAGTGCAACTAGCCTGGGGGTGTACATATCCTTCAGGAATATGGACACACCTGTGGCCTGTGTGTTCCACTAAAGGATAATGGCCAAGAGGTGAGGTATGTGTTATAACATGGTCATGCATGGGTGCTCTCTGGAGCCTTGAACCATATCTCAGTCACTGCACAGATATGTTATCCATGTTAAGGATTGATATACATGAGTGCATATTGAGTTTCCAAAATGTTTCATTGAGTAGCTAGCCATGCAGTTTATTGCTTGGCTGTCCCTGTTACAGCAGTGGAATTGTCACTTGAACCTTGCATGATGAAGGCACTATGGAAATGTGAACCCTAGCCAGTAACCAGATTCCCAGGGGTGACAGGTGCAAGCCCTGTCTGGCAAAGCATCATGGTCTGTCAACCATGTTATCCCAGGCAGAGAGATACTGGATACCCTTTGGATTACACCAGTACATTAGACAATTGGGGAATACAATCCTTTTGTCCCTGTACTGCAGTATCATTCTGGGCAATGGCAGACTGCTACCCAGGCCTTGGGATATGTCAGGCATACCTGCATGGGCTACAAGACCTGACAGTTCCTACATGTGTGTTTCCATGCAGTCCAGGCTATGGCATCCCAGGTCCTGCACAACAACATGGAATATGCCAGAGCCATGTGTACAGTTTGAAAGGTGGTCTGAGTGTATGGGTATGTGGCTAATCATGGCAGACAGGCAGCTGACAGTATGTTTGCCCTCATATAGCTTGGTGTGTGACATAGTGCTGGACTTTGCATTCACATATGAGTACTGTTGGGCATGTTTCTGGCCACGTGTTCTGAGGAGTGGCACAGTTTTGCAACCTATGTCATACAGTTTGTGTACTTTGTTGTCTGACTATTCCAGCTTGGGAGGTCCCTTGCTTGGCCAGATACTTGGAAGCCTCTGTGAATGTGTGTGCTTTCTGGTGGTATGTGTGGGTGTCCTTACTGTGTTCTGGTAAGGGTATATGTTGAGTGTGGTGATGAGATGCATGTGTTAACCTACACCGCATGACTGTCCAGTCCAGTCATGGCTGTAGACTGGACTGCCTTCCAGCTTGCCTCTGTAGCTGCATCCCAGACAATGTGTGGGGTGTGGTGTTAGGTGGGTTTGGCAGTGTACATGGCATAGAGATTACATTCCCCCAGGATGGCCACATACACAAAGCTGACATTACTAAACACCAGTAGCTGACTAGTGGACATGCCTGTATAAGCATTCAGTACTACAAGTACCAAGTACTGTATTTAGTTTACTTATTGCTTATGAAGATGTTTTAGACAGTGATGCTCACAAGTACATATTTGAGTTATGGACATGTAAACACTGGCTATTACAGAAACATAGTAGCTAACTTTAGCAGCAATCCTCATCTGAGGAGCACATCACATCCTGATAGTTGATTACAGATGATGCAAGTGTCAACAGGTCTGTATCCTTTTCTGGGTATATACACACATATCCACCAGAACCATGAGGTCTGTTGGGCATGGACAGCCACTCCCCAAACAGAGTCAAGTATCAATAGACTCTGCTGCCACTATCAACATGAGCAGGATATAATCAGATATTGTAAGCCATCACCTATGAAGCAGCTATTACACATGAGCAGCAGTCTCCTGCATCCTACACTCCTACTGCAGATGTTACACTGGAGTTAAAGATGATATGCAACTTGTTTCATTAGCAGTACTGTGCACACCCTTATATACATCATTTGGAAACAGCTGTTAGGGTGGTAATGAGAGGTTAGGCTACACAAACATGAATGTTCAACCAGTGGATCTCTACTGTCAATATCCACTCTATGTAGGTGTGCACATAGCCATTTGTCCCAGCACTGTAACAAGGGTCACAACACATTTGCATAACATGTACACATGCACAACTGTTACTGTTTGCAAACAATGCTAGAGAGGTGGATATTACATGTCTTATGTGCATGGATAGTTACGTAGCTCTTAAAATTGTCTTTGCTATCATGCTGCTAAACTGTCAGATGAATACAATTCATATGTATCCTGTTATTCAGTATTGTAATTGCCAACAGACATAACTAATGTTTGCATAACATAACAAAAATGTTATGTAAGATGGAATACAGATGGGACAGATCTGCCTAGGATACTGTACATTACACAGTTATTGGCACATTATCCCACAATGCAAATCATATTTGCAAAGTAAGCCCACCTTTGACATGTTCATCTCACTAATACACCCATACATATGTCTACTGTTACAATATATCAACATATACTATCCCCTGTTATAGCACATACTTGTTGGACCAACCCTGACACAGACAGTGGCTGGAAATGACTTTAAGAATTCCAAGCCCAAATATATCATCCCTTGTGGTGTATGAGGAGTTTGCCTTGTGACCTACAGCAGTACACACATAGAATACTACAGGCATAACTACTGCTCAACAATACATTACTACAAGATAGCTATTTCCACTATATGCATTGATTACACTGTAATTATTACAGAACAGGTACTACATACACAGACATACTACAATGTATACATACCTTATTGGTAATTGGAGGTGTTATTGAGTGGTATTTTGTTTATTTCGGTCTTTGTTTTATTTCTTTTTGGGGTATTTTGTAATGTTCTGCAGGTATATGCAGATGGATTGAATGTGTGACACGCCATCCATTTATAGTTTGAGATCAGTACCATGTGCTATCCTGATCACCAACTGGTGTTCCAAAATAGTTAGTTACATGAACATCAGCTGTGTAGCTACTCCATTAGCCAATACCATGGCAACAGTGGAGTATAACTGAGTACTCCGATTGGGCGTTGTTCCTTTGTCTTACTTATGAGGAAGACAGCCTGGAAGTGTGGTCTGAAATCTATTGCAACAGCTGTATGGAGACAAACTCAACTATATTATGTGTAATGTCTAGATGTTTTGGTCTACATGTGAATACTGCTGTTATATATCTGAACATTGCTACTTGTGCAGGGTTTTTCTGTACCTAATACTTGCTGCATATGTTTCAGTCTGGCCAGGTTGTTTGACCAGCTCAGGACTGTATGGCTATGCATATCATATGTTAGGGGGTTTACAGTGTGCTCACCAGACATCTTTAGTTTGGTGTTAATGTGTATCATACTGTGCTGATAACCAGTAATTGGTAACACATCCTGTGTAATTACTTTTCAACCCTCTGACACATGATTCATTCAAACAATCCCTGTCACAACAGCAGCTGTTCCATTGTATAACATCAACTATTTCACATAGGGCCATGTTAGTGTAACTCTGTCCAGGTATGTCAAAATTTCAGCAGATGTCATACAGTGGGTGAATAATTGGTAATGGTATGACAGTATGTATTGGTGTGTGGGGGAGATGTTGGTGAGTGTACATAGCAGATGCAGGTGTGTAGACACTGCTTTTATACATATTCTATATGTGTGTGTGGGTTCTTTCCCTATGTGAACACCTATCCCTTAGTGGACTAATACTATGGTAATTGCAGGCTGATTCATTAAGGCACTGTTAAATGCTTCCTGTATTGCATGCAGGTAATGTTAGTCCTTGAATCCTTTTGGCCATACATCGGAATGTAATAAAGGTTTGCTAAATAGAGGATGTCTGTGTATTTCTGTCATGGATATTTGCAGTCATTGTAGTTGTGTTGGTGACTAACCCTATTTGGCTCATGTCCATATGACATATTTGTAATAGTGTATTGGCATATACTCTTCATATGTTATGTTCATATTGTTTGGGGGGGGCAGGATGTGTGATTGCTATGGTCCATGTTATACTCAGATTTGAACACTTCAGATGCTGTATACACACATGCATGTATATATATATATATATATATATATATATATATATATATATATATATATATATATATATATATATATATATATATATATATATATATATATATATATATACATCTTCAAGTACTGGTAATATATATTATTGCATACATGTATATGAACCTCCATAGATGTGTAGATGTTTTTAAGCTATCTATATATCTATATATATGTATATCTCTATATATCGACATGTATGTATCCATCTGTACATCTGTATATATAATATATATATATATATATATATATATATATATATATATATATATATATATATATAGCATACACCTTTCATTGGGTACATGGCAGTTTGTCCTATTTCAACACAATCTTCCCTTTTTTATTTTAACCTGTCTGAAAACACAACTGACATAGGTGCATCTCACGTAGCTTAGTGGTACGTTACTCTGAGGATGGTGTACATGGTTGTGGGTTCTAATCCTGAAAGTGGTTTTTGTTTTACTTCTCTGAGCAGGCACTGCTAGGGAAAGGGTGATTAATGCACATTTAAGCAGTTGTAAGCTAGTTTGCCCATGTTCTGCTCAACGGTAAGCGTAGGTTACACCTGTGAAGCACTTATCTATTTAACCGTGTTTAAGTGCCGCTTACCATCGCACAAAACCATGCAAACCCACTTAAAACTGCTTAAAAGTGCCTTAATCAGCCTACATCCAAAAGCCCTTATTCCGGCCCTCATAAAAATAAACAGCCCTTGCAGATCTTGAACCCCATGAACACCACAGTCACTGACGTTACCACTAAGGCATCTGAGATATGTACAAGTGTTATGGGTTTTAGAATATACCTTTTACTACAAGCATTCCTCACTACTGAAAAGAAAAGTGACAGTCAGTTGGTGTACATATATATAATACATGTTAATGTTCATATGTTTGTGGAATCATGTGTTGCAATGTGACTTGACAGGGTGTATTAGGGATGCGCATGGTTCTGGTGTTGTGTCCTTTTATTATTGTCGCCATACTCCATGTATACACATCCAGTTCACTTACTGAACATCCAACCCAGGCTCTCCTTGATGCATAATTACATTACCCATCATTCCTCCCCCACCCCAAACTCCAAATACACAACAACCGTCCCTTCTATGGTGAATTAAGTTAATATTAATTGTTATAATACCAGAGCTGCATGTGTTTTGGGTACTCTTCAATTCCTTTGGATTGCTTCTGTGTCACAAAGTGTGTACATAGATGTGTCTGTGTATATATATATATATATATATATATATATATATATATATATGTATATAAATATATATGTATATATATATATATATATATATATATATATATTCATATCTATGTGCACACATCACTGACTATATATATATATATATATATATATATATATATATATATATATATATGTTTAGTATTAGTTTTTAACAGTTATACATATGTAGACTTGTATATGTTGATTCACAAACTACAGTACATTACAATGTACTGTACATATGTACACAAAGTCACTGTCCCATTTGTTGTCAGTATTGTGGAATACCTGTAGTAAAAGGTGTATTCTAAAACCCATGAAACGTATACAGCTCAGATGGCTTAGTGGTAAGTCCAGTGACTATGGTATGCATGGTCCAGGGATCAAGAATCTGCGATGGTTTAACTTTTATTAGGCCAGAATACGGCTCTTGTCAGCAGTTGTAAGCATGTTTAAAAGTGATTGTGCAACATTAACATGGCAGTTAAACACGGTTAAATGAAATTTGAAAGCATATAACCTGTGCGTGCAAACACGGTCACATCCGCTAACTAATCAGGATATATATGTAAGTGTAGTAACATCTCACTATGTGCTTACATAACATTACAATCTCTGTTGACTTTACTCTCGGGCACACATGGGTTTATATGAGTGTTTCAAATGTTTATTAAACTGAAGATTACTACCTAAATATGCAAACTGTGGTTAAGGTATACTTTTTAACATAAAAACATCTCTGACCTTATTGTGATTTGAACCACAAATGCATAGATACTGTGCAAATGCTCTAACCATTACACTATTGACATTAACATTGCTTCTGCCTATTTTTCTATTTAGGTGATTTCTATGTGTAAGCTAGGCTAAGCAAAGGACAGTGGCATGCAAACCCACTGAGCTTCACGTGCTCTTGTACTAATAACATAAGAAATAAAAAGGGGAGAATATAAAGTAAAATTCCTAACTACATTAGGCATAGCCCCTCACTGACACTCTTCAAGAGAAACCTTGAAGAGTGGATGGGGAACAGTAGATACACCCCAGCGATCCCACCATTGGCTCTGCTCGACAGAGGGACAGTTAATTAATCAATGGGGTGGCAAAAGCTGACAAATTCTGGTTAGGCATATGAATGCCCTCGGGCAGTTAGCCTGGTACCTACCTATGAACCTAAGAACCTATACATACAGTAGCAGTACATGCTGATAGCTTAATTTACTGTTCAGGTGTTGACTTAACTTGTGCCAGTAGCAGTTGTGTGTGCAATAGTTGCGGGCTGCCTATGTTGGATGCACACAGTAGACTGCTTATACATGACAATTTACAGGTAGTCTTGTGTGTGTGAGCCATCCGTTTTTACTGTGTGTGCAGGTGGAAAAAGGTGTCAGTCCCTAGGTGCCTACACTGTCAGTGTATGTGCTATACATTCCCTCTTTGCCAAGGCATGGGCATACTGGGCATGCCTCTGTTTGCCTACAGGGGCTGGCTCTGGGGGCTCATGGTCTGAGTCCCTCTGTGCCTGTGGGGCCCTTGGCAATGGTGGTGGGCTGTGAGGGCCTTCACCATTCTGTCCCTGCTGCAGCTGTTTCTGCAGGATCATATTGTGTAGCATGGCACATACTATGTTGATGTGGGCACATGTAGCTGGAGAGTACTGCAAGGCTCCACCAGATATGTCAAAGCAACGGAACCATGATTTGAGCATCCCAAACACACACTCTATGATGATTCTGGTTTGTGCATGTGCCCCATTATGGCATTCTTGCATGGGTGTGTGTGCATTTCTGATGGGCGTCATCATCCACGGTTCCAGTGCATAGCCAGCTTCCCCCACCAGATGGCCATATGGGATGTCCTCCCTGGCAAGTGCCTGATACAGCTGTGAGGCATGCCAGATGTGGGAGTCGTGATAACTTCCAGGGCTGCCAGCACACACATCCATGATAATGCCTTGGGCATTGTACACAACCTGGCAGTTGATGGAGGGGTATCCCTTGCAGTTTATGTAGTGCCTACCCTGGTCACTGGGTGGTGACTTGATATGTATGTGCATGCAGTCTATTGCATCCAGTACCTCCAGGTATTCTGCCACACGGTGAAAGAGACGCATATTGCTGGCCAACTCCTCCTGAATTTGGGGGAAGTATATGTGCTCACTGGCATGTGGTAACATGGCATCCAGGAACTGGTGGAGTACCCTGGATGCTGATGCCTCTGAGATCCCCATGATATCCCCAGTTGGCCTTTGAAAGGTACCTGTGGCTAGTATTCGCAGGCTTACACATACCTTGGTATCCACTAGGATGGGTTCCCCACTGTTTGTTCTGGCTCTGAGTCGTGGCCAGCACAGCTCCACAAGTTGCTGTAGGGTGTCCCTGTCCACCCTGTAATGCTCTACTATCTCCAGATCATGTAGCCCCTGGTAGGTTACCCTGGGTCTGAACACTCTTCTCCTCCTCTGGTGCCTGCGGTGGTCATCAGCATCATCCTCCTCACTACCTTCAGTCTCCATCACATGCTGGTGGATCAAAGCAATGGCAGCCCCTAACATGTACATATTAAAACATCCCCATTTGTATACACCAATGGTGCAGAGTGTATGGGAAAACACAAGTGTGTGTGAGGTGCTTTCACACTGTATACTATTGTGCTATAGATGCTGCTGATGTATTTGGCTGTGTGTGAGCAGTCCCAGCTGCAAGGTATCTTACTTATCGGTTTTACATTGCTTACTGCAAGTGTGGAGGCTGTAGTGTGGAGTTATGCTTGTCTGGCTTGATTCAACTGTTGCCCTTTAATTCCCTTTTAAACCTAGATCCCCTCCCATTGTCAGGCATGCATCCACCTGCCAGCTTTATTTTCTTGTACTTTCCCTACTCTGTCGTCTGTTGCAAAGTGTGTTATGTAGCTGATATAATGCAATTCTACTTTGTTCTGCTGTGACACTTTTCTGTTTTCTTTGCAGTACAGCTCCTCCCCTTTCCTGTTCTGTGGGTAGCTGCTAGCAGCTTTGTTAGCTGTTGTCAGTGGCCCACTGTAGGTTCCTAGGTGTGAATTGCTCATTTGTACTCCAGTTTCCCTGCTGCTGCATTTCCTTATTTTTTCATATATTCTTCCTGTTTCAGCTCCGGTGTGTGCCGTGCATGCCCGTTTACTAGGTTTAAGCATGTTTTAATCTCCATTCACATGCATACTCAGTTATCTTGTGTGCTCTCAGCTAGCCAAAGCTACAGCCAGTTAAACACACCCCTTTCCTTTAGCATTGCTTAGCTACAGGCAAACCGGATTGGCATTGCTCCAATGTGCTTACAGCAAAAGTGACACACCCCTCTCTTGTTGTCATCTTTATCTCATGGTCACACCTTGGTGTTATAACACTACAATGTGAGGTGCATCCTTACACCGGAGGGAATCTGTGATTCAGTATAACTCCTCTCATTTGCATTAGCTTGCCTACTAATTCCTAGAAACTGCGTATAATACTAACACAGCCCCTTAGCAACCCTTGCGCCATGGTGTGGTTTAACATGCCTGCCATTGACTATTATGGGGAAATCATGCTATGTTACATTGCAGTTTTCTTTTCTTTTTTTGTATTTTTCTTACAATCCCGTTTGTGCGCCACTGCCCAGCACTTTAAACTTCACGATAGAGCGAAAACAAATAATAATGTTAATTTTACATTTTATTCATTTTTTTATGCCAATGTCTATATATTTAGCCATTGGCATATATTAACAATATAATACATGTGTTTGGCCGGCTAACATGGCTCCGATTTTATGTTTGCCGTAATGTAAACCGTTTTTTTACGGTGTACATTTCTGCATGCTTACACTATGCCTGCACCACTTCCTGGATTGGTAACTACACTCATTTGCATGTTGCACTGCTGCAAATTGGGTGATTAGCATACGGGAGCCGAGAGCTGTGCTGGCGTAGTGTATGCAGGTAGTGCATGTGAAAACAGCTTGTACCTGCATTACTCGGCGGCCATATTTGGTGTTGGACCACCAATGCTACTCCTGTGCCTGGTGCAAGCTTCATGAATTGTTTTTAAACATGTGTTTCTAAGTGCCTATATTCCTACAGGAAATGAGAAGAGTTATGTGTGTTATGGTATTCAAATTTTATGCTAAGTAGATGTCCAGATTTTTATCTAGATGATCCTGTTTTCAGTGTTTGCAAGCTGAGAAGTATGACACCAGATCTGGGACTTGGGTCTTCCTTGGATGAATGAAGAAGCAGATTTACTTCAATGAAAACATGTCCATTACCATCTCTTAACTGCTTATTACTAAAAGTTCCAAACGTAATACAGTACTTTAGCATGAAACAGCTAACTGTAGTGTCATTGCAATACTAAAACTGATCTTTGCGTGATATGTTACATGAGATGACTAAATATCATTTACCGGCCTACAATTCATTAGCCAAGAATTTTCGTTTTTACTTTTGTGAAATGATTGGAATTTTAAGTGGTACTACTACAATCCTTAGTATGTGCAGTACAATAGGTGTCTGAAAGTATGGTACAGACTGTAAGTAAATATTATAAGATAGAGTGAGAAAGTTATGAAATCTCAGCATGGTATCTTTTTGTTTTAGTGCATAGAAACATATGCTTGCTATCTATAGGACTTTAGGCAGCATGGCTGCTAATGGGATAACTTCTTATATTCATAGTGTTTAGTAGGCTAATGACCACAAGGACCTTTTTTAGCCTAGCCATGCACCCTACATCTATGACAAGTTCTGGCACAGAAGCAGCAGTTTGGGAGGTAACACATCTACAAGCAGGGGCCAGGGAGATTAACCATTTATAGGTTGCCTGTGTCCATTACAGACATAGGTGGCAAGCTAGGGATGAATTTCCTGTTCCCCATCCAATTGTCCAAGTTACACTTTAATTGGTTTAGGGATGAACTCTGATTCCCATGGATAGAGAGCCTATTTCAGAGAAGGAGTAGTCTATTGGATACATAACTGTCTCTCCAGCAGGTCTTATTTGTATCACAGGCAAGGTTTAAGTCTTTAGAATGGGTAATTCTGGTGCAGTTGGTCTTGCCGATATGCAGAACATGCATCAGAGTGGCATTTGACAATGACTTGTATGCTAGGCATAGATCTCCCCTCAAGAGCCTGTAGGAGACAGAATACAGGGCTAGGGCTTTGAGGTGACCTGTATAGGACATGCTACTTATGCCCCATATACTTTTAGAGAGGAAACTCTGTGGAATTTCCAATTACTGGATAACCCTGGCTAGGTATATATCAATGGGGACATTGTACTTTATGATAGGTCTGATAAATGCTGAATACAGTGGAGAAGCCATACCTTTGTTTATAAGATGCACAACATGGAATGATTTCCTCACTACTGTAGACACGTAATGGTCCAAGGCTAAATTACTGTCTAATATGTCCCCAAATCCCTGATTTCTGGGTCAACTCTTATGGTTGTTTTGTCAGTAAGATAGTTACCAGGGGTGGATGACTTCCCAAAGAATTATAGTATGCATTTACTGGCATTTAGTTTTAGTCCATGACTCTGACATCAGTTGTTTGTCTACTTCAGCCATTCCTGGAAAACATTTGGGTCAGTGGGCAATTCAATGACATTTCGTAATTTGCAATCTTCTGCAAATTTAGTGAGTCAGAGGACACTGATATTGATCTTGACTTCAGAGAAGTAAATGCCAAAAAGGAGTCATCCTAAGATCGATTGTGACTGGCCTCTTTCTAGAAGTGGACTCTCCAGTTCTAACTTCCTGGGTTCTGTCTGTGAATCAACTGGCTATCCACTGGTTAACATAAGGGTTTGTACCTAACCTGTTAAGTTTATCAACCATGCCTGCGTAGGGGATTTTGTCACATGCCTTGGCCAGGTCAAGGTATGCAGTGTGAACCATTTTGCCCTCATCATTGTTTTGGTGACCTTCTCAAAAAAGGTGACCTGCCCTTGATTAAACCAAATTAGGTTGGGTCCAGTGAATGGAGGTTTTCTATGTCATTATTGATTATCACTATGATAATTCTTTCCATGGCTGTGCATATGACACTAGTGAGAATTATAGATATGTAGTTTCCATGGACTGTAAATATCCCACCTGTGTGCAGAGGGATAACTGTTGTTGTTCTCCATTCATGAGACACAAAGCCTGTTTGGAGGCTACAGTTAAATAGCAATTCCAGAGGTCCTGATAGATCATGTTTCATGCAATTTAGAAAGCATCCTGGGATATTGTCTGTGCCTGTTGATGCAATGTTTTTGACCTTAGAGACATTGTTAAGGACCTATTCTCTAATGATAGCAGGGGGTGTTATATTTGATAGTATTTCCTGAGGGAAGGTTGATGAAGAGAAGGGGGGGGTGGTAAAGTTGGAGCTGAATTTGTACACCAGTAAGCTTGCTATATCATCTGGCTCAGGATAGGTGACTCCATTTACTATGAACTCTGCACAAAATTCTGTATTGCCTTTGAGGTTGTGGACATAGCTAAAGAATGCCTTGTGGTTGTCCTTGGTTTGGGAGGCCAAATTTGCCTTAAATTTGGCTTTGGTAGACTTAATTTGCCCTCTGAGTTGTTTGCCATGTTTGATGAGAATGCTTTAATTCTGCTGAATGCCGCGCCTCCTAAATTTTGACATGATTTTCTTTATTTTGTTATACAGCCTATTCTTGTGATTTCCTCTGTGTAGCTAATTAACATTCTTGTATAGGGTTTCTGTGAACAGTTCTGCGTAGCCAGAAATGTTCTCAGGATTTATGGGGGCTTGAAATTTTGCCAAGGTATCATTTAAAGCATTGTATCTCATGTTTATAGGACCTGAAAATGAATGAAATGCAATAGATTTGCTAAAAGAAACACAATGTAAACAAAAAAATCTGCAATTAGAGATCCAGGAATAAACACTCCAAACCAAGAAAAGAAAAAGGAGAATAAGTATGGATTAGGTAATCGGTGAAAAGAATAGTAATTTATCTGTCGTACAGATTTGTTTAGGTGATCAAGTGAGATCTTACTACATTCAAGCTAAATATATACAGATAGGCATAAAAAGCAAAGAAATAACTTAAACAAAATTGTTTTGAGAAGTAATCAGGTGTTTATATTCACAAGTGCTTCTACTGAGTTTGATAAATCATCACAACTTTCTTAGTGAGAAAGTGCTTCCTTGATTGTCAGTGATCCATAGACCCAAGACTTTTAAAGTAAAGAGATTGTTTATAATGGCATTATAACCATGCAATGTGTTACTAATGAAGAGCTCTTTATAATGAAAACTCTACCTACTTCAAGATAAATCTTGAGGCCAGGAAGACAGATCAAGACAACAATTCTCTACAGTAAAATTCACTATATTTTCTTGATTAAAATTAAAAATGCATATGTTACAGTGAATTGTTGCATATCACATGGAACCCATAGTGTAGCTACAGTTATTTACAACCATTATTTTAAAATATAAACTGCATACATTTACTGCATATTTCTTTGAAAGTAAGAGAGGTGTATCATGTGAGCATATTTATTATATAGTGATGATACAGTAGCTTTATCATTAAAACTGTTTAAACTTTAAATCATAGAAAGACCTATCATGGAACTAATTAATCAGGACATCAGAAACCTCCAAACATTATAGGTTCATAGGTTCATAGGTAGGTGTTAAATAAAAACAAAGATAACAACACAGGAGGCTCAGATGCAAAAGTTTACTAGTGTACACCAGGAGGCAAAAAACGTACAAGTACAGAATTTTGTCTGACATGATGCAGGAAGTACACAATTTTATATAGGTTTAACACTCAAGCTGTGCCCACCTTACTGACGTGGTTAGTCACAGGGCACCTACATCACTATGGTCTACAATATTCTATTCATAAGAAAAGCTGATGTTATACATTTTAAAAAGATTTCCGATGGGAATAATACAGCCTTGAAAAGCACCTGGTCAGTTATAATGTCTTTCTGTAAATGTTACTCCTTCAAGGTTTCAGGCCTGCTCGAATACAATAGTCGGTTCAGTCTTGTAATACACTTCTTTGTTCTTCTTGCAACATTACTTCAGCAGCTGTGTCTTATCTTGGTAACATTCACAAGGCCAATTATCCCAGAGGAAGGAAGAAGATTTTCAATGCTTTATACATTTAATTTCCTGACCCAGCAGATAATCATTAGTGAAAAACATAAGCTTGCTGAGCTGGCTACTGCCAGTGTCAGACTTCAAATACACTGCAGCTCCAAAGCTTCAAGCAATTACATGTAAAATCATTCTTATTGCCATATTGTTAATAGAATAAAATGCATTATATACTTTTTTCTTTTTAACTAACACTTTATATGTGTTCAAATACATATTTTTCTAACATTTTCCTCCCTTTTAATACTTTTTATTCTATTCTGAAATATAAACAATGTTATATCGTCCCCTAGCCTTCTCCCTTAAGGACTTTCAACTAGGCAAGTCATTTAGTTTATACTTCGGAAAGAGTTTAGTCTGAAATTAATTGTTCCAATTCAATGACTTGGTACAAAGTTTCAGTTACAGATATATCAACAAAATCTTTGATCAATCTTTTCATGCAGAGGATCCCACAACAGACACATGCTCCCAATAGGAGCAGACCAACACAAATAGCAATCAAAATGTTCATTAGGATGGAACCCCACCCACCAAACAGACCCTGGAAAATGTTCGTCAGTGGGTTTGGGCCTGGTTAAGTCATGGCCGATACCTGCTGTATTACCTCTAGGTGGTCATTAATTTCATGTCGATTGTCTGGTATAAACGCACGTACCACCTCTCGCCGCTAGGGTGAAGTCAAGAGCCATTCGGTTTTGTAGCACAACAGTTCTTATCGCATTCAGTTCATCGGTCACTAGTTCGAGAGCAGAAAAAGTTGCATTACTCATTACTTCGAGAAGTTTCGACAGCTTTCTCAACTCCCAGATCAATTTGACTGCTCCATATGCTGGAAGTATTCCAGCCCAGGATATAACACTGTCACTCAAGTCCATATGAGTCAATTTTTCTTTATCTTTTACGGAATGATGGTCCTTCCAACCAGCTTCGATTTTTCCCACTGGGTTCACAGGTTTTCCGATTGGACCTTCAGGTTTCCGGGCTACATCTCTCACATTTCGTATCTTACCTAGAGGTAATTCTGCAGTATGCCTTATGGCCGGAACCAGATAACCCAAAAAACAACTGCCGGACCAATTCTCAGGTAGCCATTTGTATGCCTTTTTCCCACAAACAAAATAACAGTTTTCTACTTTAGTACTGATGCGTGTTTATTCTGAATGAAACATTTTCTTGTCTATAACAGACAATTGTTTATGTAAAACAGGATTTCTCTGCACATCACTTAATGTTGTTTTCATTAAACTCAAATATGATTCATAATTTGTGTTACAAACAGTGCCTTTATCTTGAGCTTTAATATAGCATTTGTAAGATATGGTTATATTACAGTTACTCCAACCCACTTGAAGTGTATCATTTTTGTAAAAACATACAATTCCCTTCTGTGTAATAGGCAAATACAATGCAATTTTGTCCTGTGATCTTACAGAACCTGTATCAAAAAGTAAATTCTCCCAAGTCTCATTTATCCCCAAGGGGACAGCGGACATCAACAGTCCTCCATATGCTGTTGGTATAGCAGTACAAACCCAGCAATTTGAAATGTTCATAGTCTCTACATATACACGCTTCATAGCTAGGTATGTGTTGAAGTTTGGATGCCAGTCTACAGACAGTTCATCACGTCTCTCCACTTTCACTTGTGTGGTTACATGTAGGAAAAACCACAACAAAAGGAAGGTCATCACAATCATAGTCAATAAATGCATAGTCAACAAGATGATTAAACAACATCTTTGGGGTTGATCTGTATTTTTACTCGTTTTGCTCTTGGCCATCCTGCCTTTGTTGTGTGTCAGTCACAAAATGTTTATCAAGTTGAAAATTCTTTACCGGTTTACAGTGCGTCAGATGGACCCAGGATGACCTCTCAGCAACTTTGACTGCAGTAGGCGTTGCCAACAGTACCTGGTATGGTCCTTCCCACTTTGGACTCACCCAATTCTTCCTCTTCGTAACCTTCAACCACACCCAGGACCCCGGAGTCAGCACTGCTTCCAACGGTCTGGTCTGTCTTTTATCTGAAAAAGAGTTCAACTGCAAAACAGTTTTATTTGTTAACAGTTTCCTCATATAGCTAGCTAATGAGCTGTCAGCCTCTAGTTCTGCAGGCATGAGAGCTTTCCATTGTGGCACATAATATGCCCTTCCAAATATCACTTCAAAGGGGGTCAAACTCTTTACGTTTGGAACTGTTCTCATGTTCAGCAGTGCCAAAGGCAAACAGCAAATCCAGTTCTTCTGTGTTTCGCTTACTAACTTCCTCAACTTGCTTTTTAAAATTCCATTGTACCTTTCCACCAGTCCTGCAGACTGTGGGTGGTAAGCACAATGATTCTTCAAGGAGATCCCAAAGAATCTCCCAAGTTGGTGAATCATCTGATTAACAAAATGTGTCCCATTGTCACTATAGATTCTTTCCGGTATGCCAAATCTAGGAATTATTTATTTTATTAGGGCCTTTGCCACTGTTGCTGCATTCGGATTTTTAGTTGGAAAAGCTTCTACCCATTTGGAAAACATATCTATAATTACTAAACAGTATTTTTTCCCTTCACATTTATTCAATTCTATGAAATCCATACAAATAGTGTGGAACGGATATGGTGGTATAGGAAAACTCCCTTGCTTGGGTTTGAATGCCCCTTGTGCATGATGTTTGTTACAGATATGACATGCTGCACAAAATTTTTGTGTATAGCTTGTGAATCCATATGTTTGGAATATTCGATTTACTAACAGTACCATCCCCCCTGTTGAGACACGGCACTGCCCATGGCACAACAAAGCTGCATATCTAAATAAATTAGACGGCAATATTGTTTTTTTCTCTTTGGAGACATACAGTCCATTTTCAAGGATTGCACCTCGTTTCTCCCATTTCTGTTTCTCTGCCTTTGTAGTTAATGTCTGCATCGTTTTTAACATTTCTAGATCTAAAATCTCAGAGGGATGTAATTCCTCCGTTAAAAGTAAAGTTTCTGAGTCTGAGGCTGCTTGCTTTGCAGCTGCATCAGCTTTTGCCTTTCCTTTTGAAATTGTATCCTGTTGTTTTGTATGAGCTAAACATTTACAAATAGCTACTTTAGTAGGTAACTGAATGGAATCTAATAAGTTCAAAATAAGTTGCGCATGATTAATCGGTTTACCATTAGATGTTATCATTCCCCTATTTTTCCATTGTTGTGCAAAAACATGCACTGTAGAGAAAGCATACTGACTGTCAGTATATATGTTCACACATTTATCTTTCGCTAGAGTGCAAGCCCGTGTTTAGGCTATCAGTTCTGCTGCTTGAGCAGACAAGTTATGCTGTAAGTTGGGCTTCTAAAATCTCTGTATCTGTGACTACTGCATATCCTACTAGATTTTTCCCTGTAGGACACTTTCTGCATGAGCCATCCACGTAAAATGTCACCTCGGCATCATCCAAGGGCATATCAGTGAGGTCTTGTCTGGGCAAAGTTATTTGCTCAATTTCCTGCAGGCAGCTGTGCGGTGTGCCATCCACAGGAGTTGGAAGTAATGTTGATGGATTTAATGTTGTACAACGTTCACTTACCATATGAGGTTGGCTCAGCAGTATGGTCATACATGAAAGATGTCTAGCAGGAGATAGATATGCTATTTTTTCTTACAGTAAAATTATCGTGACTGCATGAGGCACTCTCAATGTGAGAGGGTGGAATAATGCCACTGAGGCCGAAGCCTGTACTGCCATTGCAGCTGCGACTACTGCTTGCACACAGTGAGGCAACGATCATGCCACTGGGTCTAACTGTGATGAATAGTAAGCTATGGGGCGTTGCTTATCCCCATGCTGTTGCGTCAGAACTGACGTCATGTATCCCTGTTTGCAATCTACGGTCTGAAAAAATCTTTTGTGGTAATTTGGAAGTCCTAAAACTAATGATGAAGCTATCAATTGTTTTAGTCTGCAGAAAGCTGTTTCTGCTTCAGGTGTCCATTGTAATACATCTTGTGCTGCCATTGGTGTTTTATATATTAAATCAGCCAGTGGAGCAGATTCTAAAGCATAGTTTGATATCCAGCTTTGACAAAAATTAGTCGTTCCCAAGAAGGACATCATTTCCTTCTTGGTTGCTGGTTTAGGTGCCTGTAAAATTGCTGTTTTTCTGTCTTCGTCTAATATTCTTCCTTCATTGGATATTACATATCCTAGGTATCTAACCTGTTTTCTCCATAGTTGTAACTTACTTTTGTTTACTTTGTGTCCCTGTGCTGCTAAAATTTCAATAATGCTATCATATCCTCCCTGCATTGATGCTGGGTAGGGGCTGCTAGCAAAATGTCATCTACATAAAGTAGAATCTGACTACCTTCTGGTGGGGTAAACCCTGCCAGGTTACTTGCCATTTATTGTGCAAATATCATTGGACTTTCACAATATCCATGCGGTAGCCGAGTATAGGTATATATTTTACCCTGAAATGTAAATGCAAACCAATACTGGCTATCAGGATGTATAGGTATTGAAAAGAAAGCATTGCTTATATCTACCACAGTGAAATATTTTTGTTGTGGCTTCAAATCATTCAACAAGGTGTGTGGGTCTGGCACCGTAGGTGCTCTGGGTATTATTGCATTGTTTACAGCTTGTAAATCCTGTACCATCCGCCATTCCCCATTTGCTTTTTTAACAGGAAATAGAGGGGTGTTACATGGTGAATCAAGAGATTCTACCAGTACTCCTTCCTTGAGTAATGCTGCTATTATAGGCTTGATTCCTTGCTCTGCATCTTTCCTCAAGGAGTATTGTCTTTTCTGTCGTCTAAATGCTGATTTTGGTGTAATAGTTACTGGTCCTGCTGTTTGAATAAGTCCTACATCTGATTTGCCTGTTGACCAAAGAATGTTTGGTATGTCACACAAGGCTTTTTCTTCTTCTTCTAATAAGAATGCTAATCAGCTGTCTTCACTAGTTTGTAAGTGTACAGCTGGATGCGTCTGTGTTAGCCAATTTAATTTCTGTTTTTGTATTCCCTTCTCTGATAATTCTAATTCAGTTTGTTTTTCCCATCTAGTTACTTTTTCTCCTAAGTCCGCCCATTTCATATTCTTGTTTTTTGTTAAGCTAACATGTGGTAGTCGATTAGATTTGTACAGTGTCATGAATTCCTGAGGTAATGAACAGCTTACCACACTGTTTCCCTCAGTATCCCAATACAAGGTTCATAATACTAATCTGTTAGCAGGATTTTTGAATAATTCTTGCTCATATTCTTTATCAGGTCCTGGCATGCTACAGTAGTATAGAGTACAGTGTAACAAATGCTGTTGGTCAGTGTCAAGGGAGGGGGCCTTACTGATGGCTACATTCATCAGTTCTTCGGTTACTGCCCCTGGACCAGTCATAACTAGGTCCTGGCTGTACCAGTAAAAAGTTTCACCCTCCGGTCGCACCACAAAAGTATCCATTTGTCTTTGTGCCTCCATACCCTGCATAGTGGGAACTACCGCTATGCCAAATATCTGCATAAGATCTCTTCCCAGTAAGTTTACTGGACATTTTGCAGAAACTACAATTTTACTTTTCTGAGTCATACCTGAAACAGGGTCTGTTATTGCTATATCATGGGAGAGGGGCTCCCTATATAGCTGTCTATTTGCTGCTTTCACTAATATATAATCAGGTGATTCGGAATATTCTGGTAACTTTGAGGGGTGTATCAAAATCTGTGACGCTCCTGAGTCACACAGGAATTTAACTTCCCTTCCTTCCACCAGAAGTGTAACTTCCGGTTTTGTGTCTGCCAGATAGAGCTCCAAGCTCAGTAATGCCAAATCTAAAATTTCACTTTCTTCATCCTCTACATCTGCTTGCACTTCCTCTGTTCCTTCCACTACATTTACATTTATCCTTTGTTTGTTTGCCTTTCCTGATGATTTTTGACTTTCATCACTATCATATAGTCAGTCCTCATCACCCTTGCTTTCTGTAGTCACCTTTTTATTTAGCCTGCAATCCCTTGCTAAATGTCCTTTCTTTCCGGACTTAAAGCACTGACCTTTCTTTTTTCTCTCTTCAAAATCTTCTGACCTTTTGTCAGATTGTCTATTTCCCTGGGCATTTTTCTTACCCTTTTTACCTGACTGTACTACAAAGACCTCAGCTCCATCTTCAGCTGTGAAGACCTGTGTCTTCTTTTTCTTTTTACTATTAAAGTGTCTTTCAGCATGTCTAGCATGTCTTGTAGCCTACTTGTTCAATGATCTATCATATGCTTTGTAATAAAGCTACTGATAGGTGCAATGCAACCTTTCAAAAACTCATTTTTCAGTTGCTGTTCATACGAGGTATCATGTGTCTGATTTTCAGGAATATCCACACCACTATGTTTATTGAAGCATTCCAATAATCTACCATAGTACCCATCTACAGTTTCATTCTCTTGTTGTATGCATTGGTTAATGCAAGTCCAATCTGCTCTAGGTTTCCATTTTTCAGAAATTCGGTCTGTAAGACCTTTCACTCTGTTGTCTAGTTCTGCATCACTATGTGGGAGTGGTTTAAGCTCTGCATTACGAAGATTCCAGGTGCCACAAATCATGTAGCAGTCTGGACCCACAATTTGTCTACCTTTTCTACTTCTTCTCCATTCAAGTGGTAACTTAGTCTCATACCTTGTAAATCTTGTAAAAACTTTGTGTAATTAACTTTTGGATGAGGGATTCCCTCTGTAGCTTTCCGAATATCTTCCGGTGTCCATGGTCTGTATACTAGAAGAGTTGGGTCCTGCCCTTCCTGTCCTGCCTGAGGATTTGGTACCTCGATTAGTGGACAGATTTCTTCCTCACTCTCGTCTAGTGTGTATCTCCCTACTTGATATAAGTCTGTGTCCCCAAGTGTTTTACGTGTCCGGGACCTAGTTTCAATAGAATCTCTAACAAATGGTTTTAGTGTTCTTGTGACTTCAGGATAACGTGGAGGTGGACCAGCTTGTCCTCCTGCTTCATATTCTGAAAAAGGCATTGGAGGGGGCGGAGGAGGAGGAGCCATCGCTATTACTGTATTATTATCCTCTTTATCTAAAAATAACGTCTTAGCATTTTTAGTTTTTTGTTCCCTTCGGTTTACTTCCTCAATCCACCTATGTGCCTGAGGAATGCCTAATCGCTGTTGTTTTTTTGCCTGACCTTCTGCGTCAGATATAAGCTGTTTTAAAAGTTTAACTAATGAAATTTTATTTAATTTACCGTCAAATCCGTATTTATTAACCCATTTTGTATAATACCTTACATTATCAGCCCGTTGTAATTGCATATATTTTGCGTCTTCAGTTAGGGGCAGATCTCGCGATGTTTTAGTGCACTGATTTCTCATTATTAAAAGAAAATGTTACGTAACCCTTTTCACCACGTGGTATTTCAGTTCCTTACACAGTTTATCTAGAATAACTGCCTACCTTATTCTGTTTCCCTGATCCCTGACAAAATATACAGTAATTTCCTTTTGTCCCTGATCTGTAAAACAAATCTTCTGACAATAGTATTTACTGCAACCTAGTCCCTAGTCCCTGATCTAAAACAGAAAAAAGGCAAATATCTTCCTACCTGAGCCTCCTGAGTCGTCCAGTTCGAGACCGCTCTTCGGCCGCAGATCAGAAAGTGGCCAGCCTCTCAAAACGACAATTCAGTCGGAAGTCTTTTATGTTTCAAGAAGAACCATTTCGGTAGCTTCTCCTGCACAGTGTTCGACTACCGGTACACTCTGATCTGTAGCTGTCCGAGGGTTTCCGGTCCGAAGGACCAAACTGTTAAATAAAAACAAAGATAACAACACAGGAGGCTCAGATGCAAAAGTTTACTAGTGTACACCAGGAGGCAAAAAACGTACAAGTACAGAATTTTGTCTGACATAATGCAGGAAGTACACAATTTTATATAGGTTTAACACTCAAGCTGTGCCCACCTTACTGACGTGGTTAGTCACAGGGCACCTACATCACTATGGTCTACAATATTCTATTCATAAGAAAAGCTGATGTTATACATTTTAAAAAGTTTTCCCATGGGAATAATACAGCCTTGCAACCTGGTGTTTTTTTTTTTAAAAGGTCAACAAGGCAGATGATGAAGGCAAAACAGTACATGTCAAATACCTCAACCTGGCCAAAGCCTTTTACACATTTCCGCACTCAGGCATACTAGAAAAGCTAAATAAATTGTGAATAAAGCCCTATGCCACCTGCTGGATTGCAGCCCCTTAGGAACAATCTTTTTAAAAATACATTCATGAAAATATGCTGTTTCAAGTTGTAATTTACGGCATTTAAACAACTTCTGATCAAAGTTGTTAAGTAATTCAGTGATGCTACTCACCGTTACATTGTGTTCATGCCCTTCTTCATTAGTCGCTATGTTATTAAAAAAATCCTTGTTTTCAAGAAAATGCGACATGGAGGGAATGCCACTATTGGGAGGTTTAGGTTGAGAATTATTCAATCCATTCACTGGTGTGTTCGTAGATGTGGGACTAACATTGCTTCATCTTTGCACTGCATATCCATTTCCATTAGGTGTACCATGCGCTGCCCTTACTTGGCCACCACTGAGAAGTGGAAAAAAGGTTCCAATTCCGGATTCAATCTTGTCGGACTCCCCTGAGTCCTAACTTCCTGGCCAAGCTTCTGAGAAAGAGCATCATCTCTTCCTAATAGGACATTAACCAAGGCATTTTAGATTTTTATTTTAGGTTTTTAGTAGCAGTAACTTACCAATTAGAGAAATAATTAAACAATTAAGGATGTCAATTAAATATATATAAGATTTGGAAATGATGTTTGCAAGTTGTCTGAAGAAGTGGGGGTATTGACCTCTACAAAAGCGCTCACAATAAAAGCTCGCAATTTTAGCTGCTTGTTGCTTGGGAGTCTTCTGTTTCTCCATACGCCTGTCGCATTTTTGCACATTGTTTTTCATTTTGTTGGGTTTGTGAGTATAGATAGAGAGATAGATCAATCTGTGGACATACAGAGTGCCACACTCAATCATTTGCATCATCTGATCATGGACAACAACACTTCTCCAGCTCATTCATCTTGTGCAAGAAATATTCCTACTGTCTAGGAATACTGAGAAAGGCACTGAAGTCCAGTCCTGACATCTGCAATAAGTGTTTTGTGTGTGTGTGTGTGTGTGTGTGTGTGTGTGTGTGTGTGTGTGTGTGTGTGTGTGTGTGTGTGTGTGTGTGTATGAGCGCGTGTGTGTATACATGTTTGTGTCTATCTTTATCTCTCTATTTCTGTGTGTAGTATACTTTCCTATTATTTATCTGGGTATCCATAGTCGATCATTCACCATAATGTTCATTGTAGCTCTTCATTTCCATTGGCATGTTCCTTATTCCTTTTCATGTTTCAGCCATTATGGTTTGTTTGTGTCTTTCGGCTTTTCCCGGTTAGGGGTTGCCACAGTGGAACTCCGGTCCGCTAATGATTGGCAGTTGATTTTACGCAGCTGACTTGCCAGGCCTGATGCACAACCTTCAACGAAGGTACTCCCATTCACGCATGTCTCCACGCAGAAGACGCTCTAGCTGAGAATCGAACCGGACAGTGTCTTACTGTGAGGCGACAACGCTACCGCAGCACCACCACCACGGGTGTTTCAGCCATTATGGTGATGCCTCCAATTTCCAGAAAATTATGTGAAGTAGAACACCTTGCTGTGTTATTGTCTTTAGTCTGAGTTTGTGATGAAGAACATAAAAAAGACAACTTCATTATAAAATATACGGTATCAGTCTTGTACTACAAGATTGTATTATATTGCATAGCCTTTGTTTCCTCAGACACAGTCACAATAGTAAGTAGACTAGACTGGCATTATATTATTACTCTAGCAGAAATATTTATCAAGGGTTCTGATGACAGATTTATTCTGGGAACCTAACAATTTCTGCCAAGCCAGCTACTTTGGAGCTCACTTTGTGAACAGTCATAAAAAGAACAATTCTCATTTTAGTATTTTAAATCATATTAAACTACATTTACTTGACAGTAAAAAGAGACAATGAACCTCTATTTTTCCTTTAAATGTATTTAGTATTATATAGCTAATCAGCATTACTTAACCTAGTCTGTACTTCTTGAATTCCCACTCAGACTTCTTCTCTACCATATTTTATTCCAAACCAAAAAAGTACCAGCAATTACGAGACTAGGTCAAGAGTATTTTCAGACTAAATCCGTACCCATGACAGCAACACCTTTGAAGATTAAATGAATACCTTAATAACATAGATAAAAACTTAAAAGAATAACATAAAAAAATAAAACTGGTTAAGCACTTTTGTTTTTCTTTATAATAGACTTAATCAGAACCCGTAAATCAGATATAACATGAATATGCAAATTCTAGTGATGTGGAAGGCTTGGATGTACTCTGAAAACACTCTCAACCTAGTCTTGACATTGTTTGCGTCTTTTGGTTTGGATTTTTCAGTTTGCATGCCTGATTAATACATTATCTCCGCAAGGGCATTGTGTTTTTACCATATGTTTTGGTAAATGTAATCAGTCCTCTTAGGCATACTGTTACATGATATTTTCTACACCAACGTTACATATAATGCTGCAGAGAAGTTTGTGTTTATTAGTTGACATGTTGTTAATTCACTGTAATTCATAAATACAGGATGGTAAATAAAGTATGACATACTGCCTGTACCTTTTTATAGCTACAGGATACAAGTGAATTACAATATAAAGGCCATTTGACAGCTGTAGCTTTCTGAATATTCAGTATCTCAATACAACTACATCTCAGGCTGAAGAAGAATATAAAACTGTATAAAACCAATCACACATTAATCTGATGTGAGACTAACATCTTGATTTTAAGTTCTCAAAATAAACTTTTAAACAAGGAATTATAACCAAATTAAATGTAACTAAGTGGCTAATATGTAAGCCCCCCACATTGAAAAGTTCAGTCTTAATGAAAGACATCAGTGGATGAAAAAGTGTAACTTTTCTACCATTTTTCAGGAAGGTGGCTAACATTCTAAATGAATTGATGACAACTCCATTATTTTACTTCTTTGGATCAAGCATGCACAATTCATGTAACCCCCAAGATTTCAAATGTCCACTGACAATGTAGCATATAGAATAATGCTGGGGACATGTTTACATTACTGAGTAATTAAATGCCCAGTTCTGGAACCATTAATTTTGTCATTAAACATCAAGATTTTCAATCTGTTAGTAAGTCCTTTGCATCTGCACAAGTTTAGAAAAATAATGCAATCCAAAATGTAATCAAGAGCATAACATTATTAACTTCACTACATTTTGAAGATTCAAGCACTAAAAATGTATGACTGTTTAAAACACATTCAAAAAATCCCCTCAGTTTTCACTTCATAATTCCACCAGTAGGACAAGTGATGTGGTGCACCTTATAGCTATTTATTTCACTTACAGAAATGTGATGTGAAATTTAAAAAATGGTGCATTTTTTAATATAATAGATACAAAAAATGAAATAGGCACAAGAGCTGTAGTAATTGGTTGTTTTGGACCATTTCTAGCTCTTTTGTAGTTCCCTGTTTAAAATCTGCATTTGCACGGCTTTGAGCGGTTGTGCGCATAGCGCAGCGCCGGTTAAACAAGGTTAAACTTCTTTTGGCTCCGCCAAGTCTGCTCTTCAAATTTTCCCTTAAGGAAGCTCTACTCTTAGTATAATCAGGCTACTCGCTATATTATAAGCCTAGCACTTGTTCTCAAAACTTCTCTAAGTAAGCACTCTCGTACTAACAAAAGCACTACATCCACCTACCACCCATGTGAATATCCACTTCCCTTAAAGGCACAGCACTCCCTTATACTGTTCTAGCATGTCGAGTGGTAGATTACTGGCGTCCTGTCCAGTTCAGCTGGTTAATCTGGGTATCTTGAGACAATGCTACAATTGTCTCATGTACACAGACAACCCTCTCCTCCTCCCAACAAACACAAATACATGTGAGAGATGCAACTATATAGCCAAACTGGAGGCTGAACTCTCTCAACTCAGGGCTGGAATGACCAGACAGGAGGAGATGGTAACCACACAAACAACAAACCCAGTCCCACATAGACCTACCGCAACTGCAAACCAAACACATAAAAACACAAAGACATACTTGGAGGCTCTAATAAAAAGACTTACCAAAACAGCAGAGGCTCCCAAAGCAGACATCCAAAAATCCACCACCTCAAAACAAAACACATGAAACACATACTTCAATAAATCAGTGTGTCAACCAATCACAGCCCTTAAGGCCAAGCACCATGCCTGATACACTAGTAATAGGTGACTCTATAGTCAGACACACTGATGTCCCGCTTACCAGGCTGAACAAGGAGATGGTGACTGTGAGCTGCCTATCAGGAGCTAGGATCCACCACATAACACACGCACTCAGGTCACTCCAAAGCAAGTACAAATATGACTCCGTCATTGTCCATGCTGGCTTGAATGACCTGAGACGTACCTCCCTGGACTACATGAAAAGAGACATAGAGGAGCTCTCCGATTATGTAGCCCAGGCTGGTATTTATTTATTTATTTATTTCCAGTTTGATTACCGGGGAAGTCCACTGGAAAGCTCAAAAGCAAAGCAAATACAATCTAAGTTACATAGTGTAAAAGATAGTAATAAAATATATACATTTGGAATAACATTACTTTGAATACAGTTAGTAAAAAAGCAAATACGCAGTATACTTCAAAAACATCATTCAGGAAGGTAGATACAATAGATTTAGTAGTTTCCTTCAAGTAGCAGGTTTGACTGTATGAAAAGAAGGTGTAAGGTTACATGCTATTTACAATATTTACATATGAGGAGTAGAGAGAGAGAAAGTACATAAACTGAGAGTAGAATATAGTTTGATCAAAAGAAGATAGTATTAGGGTAGAGTAAAGAGAAAGGATGTAGAGGGTTCAAGGGAATTTATGTAGATTTATGTAGGATGTAAGCAGGTGCACTTATGTTTAGAGGATAAGTAGGAGAAAAGTTGGATTTTGAAGGCTTCAGTGTTAGACGTTGTTCTAAGAGAAGAAGGGAGAGAGTTCCATTTCCTGCCAAGAGAGTAGGAGAGAAGGAGCTGGCCAGCAGGGCGATTGGGTTTGTGGATGGTGATTAAATTTTGGTGTTCAGATCTAAGAGATCTGTTTGGGGTGTATGGTGGAAGGATGTTTGCTAGGGCTGGGCATTTTTCAGGGTAGAATATTAATTTGTGAGAAGTGGTTAGTTGTAGGTAGTCTAGGTAGTTAGGGAGTTCTAGCCAGTTCAGAGTTTGTAGGGAAAGACAATGGTGAGAAGAGGTTTTAGATTTGGTAGCAAATTTAGAGATTTTATTATAGCAGATTTCGAGTTTAGTGGAGATGGAAGAAGACAGGTTAGTAAGGAGAGGGGCTCCATATAGTAGAGATGGTAGAAGATAGGTAGTTGCTAAGGAATGTCTAGCGGAGTTGGAGAGAAAGCAGTTGTTCTTATAGAGCATACCTAGCTTTTGGTGGGTTTTCTTTATGTTTTGTTGTATGTGGCTATCAAATTTGAGGTGCTCGTCTATAGTGAAGTTTTGCAGATGGGACCACCTCTATGGTTGACTTTGTTTGGCTTATGATTTTGAATGCTGTTTTATCAAATGTGCAAGCCCTGGATTAGAGTTAGAGAGAGATGATTTTGGTGCATCCAGTTCTCAGTAGTGGAAAAAGCTATTTGGGTTTTGTCAGTAGTTCGGGAATGTTACTAAGAGAATCATCTGCGTATTGGATGACTGTTGTGTCTGGGATGGCAGTGTGAAGGTTATTTATGAAGATGTTGAAAAGCATGGGTCCAAGGATGGAAACCAGTGGGTGTAGGTAAGAAGGAGGAGGTAGAGTTGTTCCATTTGACAGCTTGGGATCTATCTGATAAGTAGCTAGAGAACCAGGATAGAGTATCAGGGGAGAGATGAAGGTTTGATAGATGAAAGAGAAGGTGTTTGTGAGAGATGGTGTCAAGGCTTTAGACAGATCTAGCAGTACAGTGGAAACTAGTAACCCAGAATCCCTGGCTTGGTGACTGTTTCTAAGAAGGATAGTAAGGCAGTAATAGTGCTGTGTCCAGGGCGGAAACCATGTTGGGTGGGTGTTAGGAGGTGGTTATGGATTATGAAAGGCAGAGTTGGTGGTGGTGATTTTGATAAAGGTGAGAAAGTTGGAGATATTTGTGTTTTTGCCTCCTTTATGAAGTGGGAGAATGTAGGCTGATCACCAAAGCATAGGAACATATGACTCTTTTATAGATCTGTTAATTAAGATGCTGATAGAGAGCAAAACAGCACATTTAAGGGAGGAGGGATGTTATCAGGGCATTAGTGCATGGCTTTAGTTTAGATAAGAGTCTTTTATGAATATAGTTGAAACAGGTTTCAGCTGGAAACTGGGAGGACAGTTAGAGGGTTGTTGGGAGTAGAGGAAAGAGTTGGATGTATTATTGTTGGGAAGGATTTGGTAAGATTAGCTATAGATTCCGTGAAGAATTTGTTGAAGAGAGCTTAGATCTAAGTCAGTTTTACTTGGGTCTGGGCAAGGGTTATTTTAGATCCTGGGTGGAGAAGGGAATTTACTGATTTCCAGAACTGTTTGGGGTTCTTATTTTGGTTGGACTGTAGTTTGTAGTAGTAGTTCTTTTGTCCAGGGTGATTAGTTTTTTGCTAGGTTGCGGAGTTGGGTGTATTGGAGCAGGGAAGAAGGGATTTTATTTTTCTGGTATAGCTTCCAAGATTTGTCCCTTTGATGCATGACTTGTTTTGTTTTTTTGGATAGCCAGGGGCAGAGTTAGCTTTGACTCGTTTGTTTCTTGGAGGAGCTAGGGAGTTCAGAGTATTTAGGAAGATAGAGTTAAACTGTTCTACAGCTTTGTCTAGGGGAAGTGTATTTAGGGTCTGCCAGTTGGTAGGTTTAAGAATGTTTGAGAAGATAGTTGGGTTGAAGTTGCTGAGATTACGAGTGTGGATGTAGTGGTGTAGATATTGGGTAGAGTGTAGGAGATGGTCACTGAAGGTATCAGGGATAGTGCCTGAAAGAGTTATTTTGTTTGGATGAGAGACTAGGATCCAGTCAATGGTAGATCCTGCGGGATTTGTTTTGTTAGGCCGGCTGGTTGAGTGTATTACTTGGGTGAAGTTAAAGAGGTTGATGAATTGGGAGGGGAAGGAGAGTTGATTTTATTCCAATCAATGTTAACGTCACCTAGAATGTAGGTTTCAAATTTGATTTCAGTTGAGGCCCAGTAAAGAATATTTTCAAGGGTTGTTGTGTTGTCACCTGGGGATATATAAAGGAGATAATGCAGATGTTCTTATGTTTATTTAGTCGAAGGAGACTGGCTGTAAGTTCAGCGTTTTGAACTCAGGAGTTGGAATTTGTAGAGGGATCAGGGAGAGAAGGTTAGAGAAAATTATTGCAGAGCCTCCACCTTTTTATTTGGTCGGTCAGTTCTGTGGATTTGGAAGCCAGGAGGTAAGATTTCAGAGTCGGTGATGTGGGGTTTTAGCCAGGTTTCAGAAATGGCTAGGATGTCTGGTTGGTTGTGGCAAATCCAAGCATGAAGATGGTGAATTTTGTTATTTAGGCTCTGAGCATTGATAGAGAAGAGCTTAAGGGGTTAGGAGAGGAAGTGGTAGAAGAATTGGGAGGGACTATGTTTTATTCCAGAGGGAGAAAAAGGGTTGGGAGACGGTGGTGAGGCAGGGCCAGGGTTCGGTGAATATCGCCACATAAGACAAGGTCATTATTGGTAGTAACTTTTTGTCTTTGTGTTTTAGAAGTAGGAGGCTGTTATGGGAGGAGGATTTTCAGAGTGAGAGTTTTGGTGTGGTGAGGCTTTTGGGATGGAAAAGGTACAGTGTTTTGGCAGGAATAAGAGTGGAAGATATGTTGTTGTAGTGGGTAGATAGAGAAGGTTGTGAATGAGTACAAGGGTTGGTTTGTGTAGGAGGAGGGGAAAAGGGTATTTTGTGAGAGTAGGACGTAGCAAAATATAGGGGATATGAAGGGAGTACAAGTAGTAATGATGGGACATAGCTATTATGAAGGCTTTTGGGGGGCATGTTTGGCAAGCAGAGGTGGAAGAGATTGTTGTAGTGGAGGCAGCACAAACAAAATAAAAGGATGAGGTCTTAGGAAGAGGATAGGGTTGAAAGTATTTGCAGGGGAGAGAGAGGGAAAAATCTGTGATGAGAAGGGAAACTATAATGGAGAGGGAAGAGAAAGAGTGGGAGGAGTCAAGTAGAAGAACTATGATAGGTATGGTATGACCCTGATCCTGAGCAGCATCTTGCCCTCACCAAGAATGATGCCACAATACAAAGACAAGAAAATCAGCTTTAACAATTGGCTTAAGTACTGGTGTCATTCTAAGGGGATCCAATGTCTGTCTGCCTGGGATGACATGTTGGACAAGCCACGCTGCTTCGCAGGGGATGGCTTACACCTGTCACCACTGGGCTTCCGGATATTGGCTAAGGCTCTTGCCACCCCCATAGTGCCTTTTTTAGGCAAGGCTCAAAAGACAAACCCACCTCCTTAGAAAACAAAAATGGAAAAAAACTAAGGGTAATGCTGCTCAATGCCAAAAGTCTAAATCTCAAGATGCAGGCACTCGATGCACTCCTCAGCATGGAGAACATCGACGTCTGTGCAGTAACTGAAACCTGGTTCAAGGCTCCTGAGAGCAGCCCAGCGCTACCAGGCTATACCTCGTATCATGCTTTTCGGCACCAAAACCCAGGCCGAACCACAAAGGGAGGGGGAGTGTCCATATTCATCAAGGACACCCACACCTCCAGGTTAGTAGCAACACATGAAGCGTCAGAGACCATACAGGTGCAACTAACCATAGGCAAAACTGCTATACAACTGGTAGCATGTTACAGACCACCCTCCCAATCTCAGGAACCCCACTCAGCCTTCCTGAAGACATTGGAGGATATGAATGTATCACAAAATACCATCATACTGGGAGACTTCAACTACCCAAACATAGATTGGGTACATTATTCTAGCCCTAACACCCTAGCCCAAAGGTTCCTGGAATTCATAAATTCAAATGCACTGGAACAACTAGTCACCTCTCCCACTAGGGGAGATAATATACTAGACCTGATCATCACAAACATGGGGACAAAATGCTCCAGACCGGAGGTATACCCCTCACTAGTGAGATCTGACCATAAACTAATCACCCTGGATATACATATCCCACCTCCACCCCCAGCACAAAAGACCACAGTGAAAAACTTCTCAAAAGCAGACTTCACTCTTCTTAAGACTGAGATGGTATCCTTTAAGCCCACTGGGCCAGTGGATACCACATCCCACAATGCCAAATCCTTCACAAATGCTTTCTATGGACATCTCCAAGAATGCATGGATCATGCAATCCCAAATAAATCCAAGTCCCTCTCCACCAAAGGCAAGCATCCTGTCTGGTAGACCTCAGCCATTAACAAATTATATAACAAAAGAAGGAAGCTACTGCACGTCAGAGCAAAATCCCATAAAGGGAAGACATCTCTGATCAACATTAGCAGAAAACTACGTTCTCTCATAAAACATCCAAGGCCAACTTTGAGAGAAAAATCGCTAAGGACACTAAAGATAACCACAAAGCCTTCTTCAGCTATGTTAGAAACCTGGGCGGAAACCCTCAGATATACTCAGAGTTAGTTCACAACAACAAAAATACACTGAACCCACAGATATTGCCAACATTCTGGCTGACAGGTTCAGTGCAAATTTCTCCTCCCTCACCCCCAAAGAAGAAATACTTATCCCAGCTGAATGTAATCTCCTGTCATCTCAGATGTCCAAGTGAGAACCACCCTCAACAAAGCTAAAAACACAGCATCAATGGGACCTGACGGTATCCCGGGTTGCATGCTACGTGAACTCCAAGAGGAGCTAAACCCGCACATAAAAATGCTATTTAACCTTATCCTTACTACAGGATATGTACCTGAACACTGGCGTACAGCAACTCTGGTCCCACTCCACAAAGGGGGTACCTCTACAGACCCTGGGAACTACCGCCCCATAAGCTTAACCAGCCTGGTCTGCAAAGCTATGGAAAGAATCATTATGGAAGTCATAAACAGAGACACAGGGGACCTACAGGCACTTGACCCCACCCAGTTCGGCTTTGTAAAGGGCAGATCCTGCCTTTTGAACCTGGTTGACTTTTTCGAAACAGTCACTAGAGCCATTGATGAGGGCAAAGCAGTCCATACAGCCTACCTGGACTTGGCTAAGGCCTTCGACACAATACCCCACTCAGGCATCATAGATAAGCTCAACAGCTTAAACATAAACCCTTATGTCACTAGATGGATTGCAAACTGGCTAAAGGACAGAACCCATAAAGTTAAAATCACTGGAGCAATGCCAGACTCAAAGCCAGTCACAAGTGGTGTCCCACAGGGATCTGTCCTGGGACCCCTCTTGTTCAGCATTTATTTCTCAGATGTTAAAGCAAACATGGGAGGGTTGTGGCTGACAAAGTTCGCAGATGACTGCAAACTAGGCACCATAGTTGATACACCAGCGGACACATACATCCTACAAAAAGGCCTCACAGAAACGGACAACTGGTGCCGGAGTCACGGCCTTAAACTAAATGCCAAAAATGTATAGTCATCCCCTTTGGGAAAAACAAAGTACCCACAAATTATCACATAGACAGCAACCCACTGAGTATGGAAAAAGTAATCAGAGACCTAGGGACCCAAGTTGACAGCGACCTCTCATTTGACACCCACGTTGCCAAAGTGGTTAGAAAAGCATTCTACCTTGCACACCTCATCATGAAGGGATTCACATCCAGATCCAAGGATGTCATTGTACCCCTATACTCCTCCCTCATCAGACCCATGATTGAGTATAATGCCCCATTTGGTATGTACCTCACCCGGCATTTGCAACAGCTGGAGAGACCACAAAAGTACCTCACCAAGAGGATCAAGGGTCTCCAACATATGTCTTATTCTGTCAGACTAAAGAAACTTCAGCTCTATTCAGTAGCATACCACCTGCTCAGAGGTGATCTCTGCCTGACGTACAAGGCCATGTCCAATCAGGATCTGATGGACATGCTCCATCTCAAAAAATCCAAATCCATCAGGACCATGAGAGCTAAAGACTTAAACCTCGGCACAAGTATGAATAGGACATGCTGGAGGGATAGATTCATAACCCAGAGGCTTTCCATGCTTTGGAACAAGATCCCAGTTCATATTAGGCAGAGCCCCTCACTGACTCTCTTCAAGAGAAATCTTGATGAGTGGATGGGAGATCGTAAGTTTACCCCAGGGGTCACATCTGTGTCACTGCTAGACAGGGGCACAGTAAACTAATTCTATTATATAAGGGGACCTTCATTGTGTCACTACTAGACAGAGGCACAGTATTCTAAATTTATTCTGTACATTTTTGTACCATTTCATGGGGTGGCAAAAGCCACATCACTGTGGCTAGGCTTACAAATGCCCCAGGGCAGATAGCCTAGTACTAAACTATGAAACTATGAAACTATGCAGCACAAATATTCCATCCTTTATTATAGAAGGAAATCCCAGGACTGTTGCAGTGCTACATTCATCAACATTATAATACTACATTATTAAAAAAAAATCTTGATTTTTTTTCATGATTTTGTATTAAAATGTCCATGTTTCTGCAAACTACTTTACATATGAATTTTGGATTAAGAGCAGCATGTTGATTAAGGAAGACTGCAATCATGTCATTGTAAATCATTATTTACTGTCATAACAACATATTAATCCTTCTGGAGATAGACATTGTACATTAATTATTAGGGATCATGCTGCATTTTATTGAATAAGATTGAGTCCTGAAATTACCCTATAAGATATACATTATTTTCAGAACAGTGTTCAGAGGATCATATAATTCAAACAAATGTATTTTCTTTGCTTTACAGATTTTCAATACTCTTTCTTATTCAAATTTCTGTGTTTAGTAGAATATTTGCATATAAATGACAGAAGAAAGTGCTACTAAACTAGACATGCTACAGAACTGCAGAGTATTATTATTTATTCCAAAACTTTTAGCATTTAAGTTGTGTGTGTGTGTGTGTGTGTGTGTGTGTGTGTGTGTGTGTGTGTGTGTGTGTGTGTGTGTGTGCGCATATTTATCTGTGAGATTTGTTTAGTGGATTGTTAGTGAAACAATGTTTATTACCCTAATGTGTAAGGTTGGAGTTAGGGGATTGTTTAGGGTAAAAGTTATCACACATGAGTAAGGTAGTGCAGGAGGGGAAAAGGCCACTTGGAAAAAAAAAACTCTTTGTCAATAACATTCGATTCTCATTACATATTGGAGGATAGCTAGTAACTATTGAATGTCTGGTTTATTTTATGAATCTAGTAAACAACATACATGAAAAGGAAGTAGCGTGATGCAAATAAATATTGATGTTCAATTTTATGTTGATGCTATTTGACAGGCTCTATTGCCAAGATGCACATTTTCATATTCAATGTTCAATTAAATGACACTTCTCACAAACTAGCATTTTTCAAATTGTTTTGATCTTTGATACAATACCAATGTCCCTACACCTCTCTAAACTAGTTAGTATTAGTTTTATTTAATTATACCATAAATGGTTTGCGGGGGTTTGCCAAACTAATATGATATTTTTTTTCTAGAGTCTTCTTTTCATATATGTACATCCATTATATTATACTTTAAATTTTCTTAGAAGGCATTATATACCAAAGTAAAGTAATGTCTTTCGGCTTTTCCCGATTAGAGGTCGCCACAGTGGAACTCCGGTCCACAAATGATTGGCAGTGGATTTTTACGGTGCCAAGAACCTCTTGCTGTGAGGTGACAACGTTAACTGCTGCACCCCCATGGCCTGCATTATATACCAAAGTATATTTTGTTTAATAACTTGTAGCACAGTATGACTCTGGAATATTGCTTTGTTGATTGTCGTTGAACAGATTGTCACAGTATATATTTTCAGTTCCTTGCTCTAATTTTGTATTAATAGCAGATTCCTAAATATGTATTCATAATATACTTCAATGTTCTACCAAAAAAGTTATTGAGTAACATGGCTTTCTTAAGCTATCAGTGGCATAATTTAATGTTTCTGCTAATCATTTATGACAGAAAATTTAGACTTAAGACTATTTTGACAGTGCTGAGAGAGAGCAGTAGAGTAGTTTTGTTAACTTAAAGAATGTGACACAATAATGTTTCCTTCTCCACTACTCATTAACAACCTGTAGCCAAATAAAGCAGTAGCTTCTGTGACAAATTTCAAATTGTATTACTGCTGTATATCAAAGACTATCAACATGCTGTCCATACAGACAATTGTAATAAATAAATAAATGCACTAAGAAAATATGGGGAGATACATTATGCTTCTCTGTATGTGACCACTCTAGAGATGATTACAAGAAATACAGTAAAAAAAAAAGACACACATTTCCCTGAAGTAATACTTTAAAAGTCCAATACCTTCATTATCCACATCCAGAGATCTTTATAACACATGAGACAATAAAATTAAAAAATACATTCTTCTAACTTTGAAGAGCATGATGACACACTTGACAACAGTATGATTTTTTTTCTTATATGCTGTTGGAATTCTTTCTACATGTTTTATTATTTTATAATATGCTTTATCTCTTATTGAGCAGGCATCTTTCTGTTTTTCAGGAAAGATTTGAAACAACATCAGAACTTCACAAAGAGGAGTTGGTGCAAGCAATCTAGTAATACATTTTGACCTTTTATCTACGATGTGCTTAAAGTGAAGGATGAAAAGGCTTCTACTGTATCAAATTATTCTTTTCATGGAAGCCAGCAGATTCTTTTTCATTATTATATCCATGAAGCACACTTTTTGTCTAGTCATATTAGAGAGAAGAACATCTTTTTCTTTCAGAGTTTTCTATTATTTCTTTAAGAAACATAGACTAAATATAATTATTTCTATATGAATGTATATGTATATATGCATACATGTACACCTGCGCACAGACTAAATAAATTGGAAGAATTAATTATTTTCGTAAACATGATATTTCACCATTAGATCCATGATTTTTTAACAAAAATACAAAATGCTCTCTTTGAAGGCATTCCAATTTAACTGGTTAAGGCAATGGCAGTGGATAGATCTATGCTATTTCTCACAAGATTTTGGCATGCTAATCTGGAACTGCTTTTCATCTAACATCTGTGTTGTATCATAACTAATGGTTTAACAAATTTAAACTAAGTAAACAATTTGTCTGCATGACAGTTTCCCAACTGTTCCTGCTGATGTGCTTGCAGGGTATCTGGCATATGAGATTAAGCCTACAGTTATTGTATTAAAAGCTTAGTACTGATAAGCAGTGCGATTTTCCAGTCTAATAAAAAAGACATAAAGACTTTGTAAAAAAAAAAAAAAAAAAAAAAAATATGTCTATATATATATATATATATATATATATATATATATATATATATATATAGTGTGTGTGTGTGTGTGTGTGTGTATATCTGATAGATACACAAAATGATGGCTCAAGAATGTTATAGCCACTGAATTATTATAGTATGAATTTGGAGGACACAACAGTCCTTCCTTACAGCATTTGTAATTATCACAGCAGAATACAAAACACTGTAAATGTATATGGACTATTAGATATAATTAAATAACTCAAACATATTACTCCTTGACTTTGATGAATACAATTCATAATAATCTATTAAACGTTACTAGAAACAGCCTTTGCATATGAATGACTAGCACATGAAATATATTTAATTCATTTGTTTAATCCACTTAGGTTTAGGGACATTCTCTCCACTCTGTCTCACACTATGTGCTATGCCAAAACATAATGCATGGTAATGCAATATAATGTTTACAATAAATTACAATAAGATATAATCAGTGCCTTGAAGCTGAACATGTGACATTTTTTAGAACAAAATGTAGTTTTCTTCACATAGTTGCATAGTTATATTAAGCATGTTTTCAAGGAATGCTTATCTGTTAAATACTTCCACCAGAATTGCCACAGTATTTGCGTTTCATGAATAGTTCCTAAAATGACAATCAGACTAAGATAACCATTTGACAAAATACTAACAGGTTTTAACAAGTTTACTTGTATGCAGAGTTTAGCTGCAGTTTTTGTTCATTTTTTGTCAGTAACTTCCAATTGGGGTTTAGCAGTTTTCTGTTTAATGAGTTACAAATTATCTAATTAGCAAACTCCCTACAGTTATCCTTTCACTTCATTAGCGAAGCAGTAATTTATGGTGTTTTGCTTGCTTTTGCCATCCTAATATTATTTTAATTAATTTACTCAGAAAAAAAAAACTTACTTTTACTGTTTACTTAACCTAGTCACGTGACAAAGGTCATGGAGTTGCTAGTAAGAAAACTATAATGCATGCTTGGACAGCCTGTTTTTAATAAAACATTAATGATATTCATATGAATTAGAAATTGCTCAAATATTAATTACTTTAGGAATGCAGTCACTAAGCCTAGCTATAGTATGCAAATATTTGCAACCTTTATTTTTTGCTTTAAAAAAATTTTATCTCAGAATACAAAACCTTGAGTCCCATATTATATCAGGCATTCACCATGGTATTAGCTTTATTTATTTAAACTCTGTCCTTGTGAGGCTGACACAGGATATGAAAGGCAAATAAACAGTATTCTTCTCACATGCTAAAATTTAGGAAGATCTCTACTAATTACAATGGGCTATGCTTTGTAGTGGAAAATAACAGTCAAGACAAATCACATTTAGGTGTTGAAGAGCACGAAGTTTAACTTAATATAATGCAACCAAAGTATAGAGTTGAGATCAAGCTAACTCTGTAGAACAAGCAGCTGAAGCAGTTGAGAGACTAGAAGCAGGTACCTCACCACACAGCAAATCAAAGGGCAGGATTCACGAAGCCTTCGTGTAAGAGATACATGGCTTACACGGAGGCTGCAGTTAAATGGTGTGACGTCAGCATGTCATGCATATGCATGAGGGCATGCTGAATCACACCGAAGGCTAACACGGTCCGTGGAAGACAGTAGGGGGCATATCCATAGGCCGAGCCCTGCAAGCGGACACGCCCCCAGAAGAGTAAAATTGCCCAAAGTAAACACCCACGACAGAGGCCATGGAAATGTGAATAAACACAACACAACACATGCCCCCACAGACTATGAACATAAAATATATAAATGAACATGTTATATATATTTTTTTTAAATTGTAAAGATGTTTGCCCGTGAGTGCGCTCGTTTGCGCAGGTGTGCCTGTAGCTTAGCCACAGTTAGCAATCAGTGGAAAAGGATATAAGAACTAAATATGCAAAGTAAGCCAAGAAGCAATAGCGTAGCAGTAGAGACGTTGGCTGAAGAGCAGGAATTCATGGTTCGAGCCCCAACAACACCAATTTTTATTTTTAGTAAAATAAGCACGAAACAAGTCCCTGACAAACATGTACACATATAAAATCATAGTTCATGTAAAATGTAATGAAATAGTCCATTTATTTTGAAGAAATGTGAGATAACATAATAATAAAAAATGCCAGATGTGCCAATAGCTGAGCTACAGTTTAACAAGGTGAGTGTAGGTGAGCAGTGGTTTAACAGATTTAAAATGAGTGCCCAAAGGTGAGCAGTGGTTTAACAGGTGCAAAATGAGTGCCCGTAGGTGAGCAGTGGTTCAACAGGTGCAAAATGAGTGCCCGTAGGTGAGCAGTGGTTTAACACGCTGAAACTGTGTGCCCCTAGCTGAGCTGAGCATAATATGCGTGCTGACAGCCAAATGACGCATAAACCAGCGTAACCCATTTGTGCTGAGCTGCGCACTGCGCCAACAAGCTAACCGACGGGCAACGTTGAGCAAGCCGTATCAAAACTGCCTTTACACAGACACACCCCTCAGCCTGTCTAGACAGTCATAAAAAATAAAAAGCAGTGGCCAGGTTCGAACCCAGGATACTATGCACCATAGTCAAGGTACTGAACCACTAAGCCACAACAGCGGTACCTAGAAATGCAGTAATACCAAATATATAGGAATGAATACAAAGTGGAGCATGACAAAGCAGGTTTTGTGAAGTTGAAACAATTCCAAAATGGCCAATCACAGATATGTGCGGGAAAAACGGCATATATAAGCCCCATAGGCGGGAATACACAGCATAAACGATTGTAGAACTGACTTGCAGCCAGAATGTCAGGAGTAGGTGAGGGTAGTTGCTTTCAAGCACAGAGGTGGGGCATTGAGGAGTCCAGATACATGGTCTGGCTCCTAGTCCACAATCATGAGGCCCAACTCATGCAGGGCCAGGTCCTGTGGGGAGTATATAGGGCTGAGGCATGGGACCGGTTGGCTCATGATCTCACCAGTGCCACAGGGATTCCAAGGACTGGTGAGCAGGTTCATCACCACCATGCAGACCTGAAGAGACGCAAGCAGGACCAATTGAACCTTTGGATCCAGGAGGCCCAGCAAATGCCCAACGCCCCATTACTGAGTAAGTTACATTTAATTATGTATGTATGAAATTAACCTAGCTGATATTATGGAGATGTGTATTTCAATATTACTTCATTTATATTACAGCTGCAGGTGTCCGTTCTGCGAACCGCAGAGCCTATGGTGATAGGCTGGTGCGGTTGCGCCACCAGGCAGGTCAGTAATCCTCTCCCAGTAACTGTAAAGAAATATAAAAGTATGACAGTTAGCAAAAGAGTGCAGTGTAGTCACTAACTAATAGAATGTGCAAGTAACAGTGTAAGAGTGTTTGCAAGTATTGCTTGATTACAAAAGTGTGTTGCAGTCTGTAATCCAAACAGAAAAATGAAAATGTCTGAAATAAAGTCTGAAATAAAGATGCCCCACCTGTAATATAATAGTACACAACCTGCAGCAGGCTGAAAAGTACAGCGCAGAAGATGAGCAAATCACATGTGTGAAATATACCCCTGTTGAAATACTGAAACATGACAGAAGTGAGACTGCTGGAAAGGATTGTAATAACTACAGGTAAAACATGTCAATAAAGCCTAGAAGTAAGTACCATCCTGAATAGTAAAATGAAAACAAGTGAGAGAGTGTGAGAAAGAGTTATGAATCCACCAATAAAGTAGTAATAACCCCTGAATAAAGTATACTGCAGTCAGTACAGAATGAAATGAATGTGAGAAGCAAAACCAAACAGCGGAATCTGTACAAAGTGTTGCTGCAGCTGGAATGTGTATCCCAAAATCTGGATATGTTGCTCTCAGTCTGCAATATGCAGATAGTATGATTGTCTGACATACCAAACATCCACAGTTGTCTATAGCTATATAAAGCAAATGTAGCAGGATGATGTAGCTGAACAAAGCCAGATATGAATGTGTATGAAGAACAATAAAATGTATATTCATGTAGCAGTAACAGTCCTATCACCAAATTGAAGTAGTTATCATATAGGAAACTGTATTTAGAACAGTAGTGTGTATATATGTGCAGCTATTAGAAATGTACAGCATATGCATTGGTATTCGAAGGTGTTAATATTATTTTCTTCACCCCGCCCTATAACCACATATAACCCATTCCACGTGAAAATGGTATGTGCAATCACAATTAACACCCCTGGACATTTGTCCTGTTGGGTCATAAATATTTGCATGTCCATTGATGCATCTGCCCTGTTCATACATCCAAACCTGATGGCCTGTTGCCATCAATCAACCCTGCATGTTGTTGGACTGTGTATTGCTGTTCAAATTATGCATGTGTTATGCTCACTGTTCAATGGTGTGAATATCTGGGTGTTTGGTTAATGGGAATACTACTGCATGCTGTTACAACTAATTGCGAATGGTATTATATGTTACTAACCCAAACTGTCATGACATAATGCAAAACATAGGATGACAGGGAAGGCGGGTTCCAGCGGACCCACCTCTCCCACCTCAGCTGGCGAGTGCACCTGGCACCAGTGCCCAGTCTGGACCCTCCTTCCGTGGCCCTGTGCCACCTGCAGGTGGAAGAGCTGCAGGGGATGGGGCTCGTCCCCCCTCTGCAAGTGTGGCCAGAGGAGAACCACCACTCACCCTCCATAGCGTCCAGACTGTGGTGTGTAGGGAGATCCAGGAATCTGTTTTTGGGCCCCTACGCCAGCTTGAGGCACAGGTGGCACAACTAACGGGCATGCCTGTTGCCCGGCCTACACAGCCCCCAGCACAGCCCCGTCCTGGGCAGTGAAGGTACAGTGGCAACTGCCCATGGGTGGGGATATCAGTTCGACTGTTGCCATCTGTGGGTTCATGGGCTCTGGATATCCAAACATCCATCCCCGTCAATTGTGTAACCCCCCCACATGTGTCATACACCACCCCTGTATGCGTCTTGTTTGTCTTGTCTGTTGACCTACCCAACCTACCTCCCCAGCTATACCGACTTCCTTCACCTGACATACCACTCTCACCTGAAAAAAAAAAAAGGGCACTATGTACCCACAAAAAAATTACGCCCCATACATAGCTGCCCATTCCGCACACATGTCTGCTGGACATGGAAACTATCAATTACAATTGGCTGTACAACAAGTATTATTGTTGTCCTGACACCTCTCTCAGGGGTGGAAGGTTTCAAATGTCACATCAAATTAGATACATATGCACAGCTGTTGCTGATGAAGAAATGGGCAGCTATGGGCCTTACCTACATCCCTCCTGCAAATCTCAAGCTTGTTTCCCTACTGTCTTACCCTCTTTGTGACCCCTTTTTCACCACTTTCCTGTCTCCCCATTTTCATTTCTTTCAAAGAAAATAGAGCGGGTGTGCGCCAGAGTAAGCACTGTTAAGCGGTTGTAAGTGGATGTGCGTGGAGCTGAATGCCAGTGCGCATGCGGGACCTCCGCGCAAACCAGCGCTAACCCGGTTACAACTGCTTAAAAGTGCCTTAGTCACTCTGATTGACAGGTCCTGTAGTCAGTTCAAAAGCAAAATAAAATCCCACTGTCGGTCCCGAACCCAGGACCTTGGCAGCAGTAGTCTGCATAACCTACCACTAAGCCATACCTTTTATACAAGAACATTGTGCTAAAATAAATATATCATGTAATAGTAGGAATGAATGTAAAGGGAATATAGGTGTGTAGTACACAAAGCATGTCATATAGAATTACTGTCAAAACTAGTGGATTTCCATAATAGTAGTGTGTGAACAGAAACAGCCATGCTAGATGGTAGCTAGTAGGTAATAATGTCAGTTAATGTACATATATAAATGTATGTATATTTACATATATATATATATATATATATATATATATATATATATATATATATATATATATATATATATATATATATATATATAGTTGTAGGTGTCATTGTGCATACACACTTACTACAGGAAACAGGAGAGAGGAATGGAGAAATGTGAATCTACAACACATCCTGAATCATGAGAGAGATACTAACCTTTATACTCACAGAACAGTGTCCACAGCATACCAACATGGTCCCCGCCCTTACAATCTGAAAGGGCAACGCCTATCTCACATACCCTTTTATAGCACTGTCCTGAAATCACAGTGAGAACTGCAATCAGTACACAACTGGCTGCATGCAATTAGCAAATGCTGGCTTACAATTGGTGCAGAGGCCATCACATGGACTTATGCAGATACCTACAAAAGCATCCTGTACTCACACACCACACATGCAATACGTTCATTGCACTGTCTGGAGGCAGACAGAGGGAGAGAGATAGAGAGACAGACAGACAGAGACAGAGAGTGAGAGAAAAAAAAAAACTCAAACAACAGCACACGGTACACACACTGTGTCTAAGCTGTCAGCAGTGACAGTAGCAAGCCATGCCAGCAGCAGCAGGAAGCAGTAGTAGCGGTAACGCAACCAGCTGTGACAAACACAGGTAATGTAAAGTAGCAGGTTAATAGTCTGCATACTGTGAACCCTCCATATGTGTCATAGGTCTGTATCTATAGGTATGTCCATGTGATATGTTGTGTGCATGTAGTTCCACCAAAAGGGGATGACTATACATTACATGTCAGTCAGTGTTAGGCCATGATCCTGGCAGCAGTTTTCTGTTGCAGTGAGGCCCGTCTGTAGGATGTGTGTGTCAGCTGGTGTAACGACTATGGCGCTTAGTTAGCAGTCATCTGGGAACTTTGTCATCCACAACCCGCACATGTTCGCTTACATCTGAGAAATAAATGCCAAACAAGAGGGGTCCTAGGACAGAGGCCTGTGGGATACCACATGTGACTGGCATTGAGTCTGACATGGCTCCTACAATATCGATATTATGGATTCTGTATGTCAACCAGTGTGCAACCCATCATGTGACATATGTAGTAACATGTAAGCTAATGAGTTTGTCTATGATGCCTGAGTGGAGTACTGTGTTGAAGGCCTTAGGCAAGTCCAGGTAGGCTGTATGGATTGCGTTGCCCTCATCAGTGGCTGTAGTGACTGTTTTGAAAGGTCAACCAGGTTCAAATGGCAGGATCAGCCCATCACAAAGGCAAACTGGCCAGGAACAAGTGTCTGCAGGTACCCAATATCGCTGTATATGCGTCCCATACTGAATAATTCCATAGCTTAGCAGACCAGGCTGGTTAAGCTTATGGTGCGGTAGTTCCCAGGGTCAGTAGAGGTGCCTCCTTAGTGGAGTGGGACCACTGTTGCTGTATGCCAGTGTTCAGGTACATATCCTGTAGTACAGCCAAGGTTAAATATCAGTCTTATATGCGGTTGTATGTCCTCTTGGAGTTCACGTAGCACACATCCAGGGATACCATCAGGTCACATTGATGCTGTGTGTTCTGCTTTGCTGAGTGCGGCCCTCACCTGGACATGTGAGATGATAGGGAGGTTACATTCAGCTGTGATAAGTATTTCTACTTGTGTGGGAGAAGGAGGGGGGATACATGCACCGAACCTGTCTGCAGGAATGTTGCCAATATCTGTGTGTTCGGTGAATGTTAAGTAGGTGTGTATTAACTCAGAGCATATCTGAGGCATTTGGTCCATATGTGTAACATAACTGAAGAAGGCCTTGTGGTTATCTATAGTGTTCGTGGCCATTTCCCTCCCAGAGTAGGCCATGGATGTTGTTATGAGAGACCGTAGCTTATTACCAGTGCTGACCACAGATGCCTTCCCTTAATGTGAATCTGCTCTGTCCTGCAGTAGCCTCCTTCTATTGTCATACAATCCGACTTTGGCTGGGGTCCACCGGACAGGATGCCTAACCTTTGTGCATAGGGTCTGGGTTAGAAATGTGTGTGCATGTTCCATGCAATCTTTGGGATGTCCATGGGAAGCATTCACAAAGGGGTCAGCAGTGTGGGTTGTGGCTTCCACTGGCCCAGTGGGCTGCATGGATACCATCTCAGTCCTAACAAGTGAATAACTGTCTAATCACATACATATCAAAGTAGTCTACTGTGCTGTTGGTGGTGGTGGTGGGATATGTATATCCAGGCCGAGTAACTTGTGTCCAGATCACACTAGTGGATGGTGTTCCACATTCAGTACCTTGATATGAACCCCCAGAGTGAGGTTGTGCATTGGACCTGTCGCAGTGTGCTGACCGATGGGGCATGCTACTATGTTGTATGGAATATGGCAGGTATTGTTGCACAGGTGTTGGCTGAGCACTGATATCTGGCCATGTACTTGTGTATCCACCAAGAGACACACACATGCTACATATGGGAGTAGTAGTATATCACTACAGTTGAGTATCATGTACAGTATGTGTGCCATATATTGCTGACATAGTCTGCTGATATCCTGTTTGTGTTCCCTTCCAGGGAGATGGCGCATCAGCGTAATCCTGCCTACTCTGTAGCAGAAGATGAGGAGATACACCAGAGCCTGGTGCGGGATTATGACATACTGTTTTCCCGCACCAGCCAGAATCAGCAGGAGAGGGCTGCACTGTGGCAAGACCTTGTCCGTAGGGTAAATGACATTGGCACGCATAATAGGACATATGAGCAGGTACGACATCACTGCAGTGATTTAATCAGAAATGTCCATCAGCGTGCATCGGATATCCACAGACAACAAGTTGCCACAGGAGGTGGGGTGGCCACACATCCCCCCCTCACCAGACTGGAGGGGCTACTCCTAAGTGTTGTGGCTCCAGCCCTGGAACAGCAACAGCAATACACCTGCATCATGATGGAGGCTGGATCCACACAGCAGCATGACATGGAGCATGCAAGTAATATGCCATATGTACACTTGACTGTTCTGTACACTGTTAGTTTATGCATGTGTAAGGTGTGTCCATGGTATGTAGCTGTCAACATAGTATGTAATTGTGCAGGTGTGATATTGGCAATATCAGCAGCTGACATGTGAAAGGCAACTGGTGTACTACTGCACTGTATCATATGCAGTATCAATGGCACAGTTGTGCCCACTGACATTAATCTCCTCATTTCTGCAGGTCCCTCCGGTGTTACAGCAAGGCAGGCCATCCATGCTGGTGAGTGTGTTTAACAATACCTATAATAGTCCTGATAGTGCTAGTAATACTAGTGTAACTCAGTAGTGCTCTGTGTGTATACTGCGGGGTGTGCATGTGTGCATGTGTGCCTGTGTCCACGTGTGCATGTGTGCATGTGTGCATCTGTGCCTGTGTCCGCGTGTGCATGTGTGCATGTGTGCTTGTGTGCATGTGTGCCTGTGTCCACGTGTGCATGTGTGCATGTGTGCATGTGTCCACGTGTGCATGTGTGCATGTGTGCACGTGTCCACGTGTGCATGTGTGCATGTGTGCACGTGTGCATGTGTGCCTGTGTGCATGTGTGCATGTGTCCACGTGTGCATGCGTGCATAAGTGCATCACTGGTAACATTGTGTGGACACTGTAAACTGTGTTTCCAGTCTTCCTCCCACAGGTTCTGGTGCTGCTCTGGTGTCCTGCAGCAGGGAACCTGAATCTGGTGCCACAGGTACAGGTAATGATGATATATGTGTAATGGCACAGGAAGGTGTGTCAGGGTCCACCATTGGTCAGCCAATTGACAGTACGCAGCTGTCAACCCCATCATTGCGCACAGTCATCCTGCCAGTACATCCTATGTCACCATTGTCCCTAGGTGAGTGACAGGATACAGTGGGCATTGACCAGGGTAATGTGGTATCGGTGGCACATGCTTCCCCACACAGCAGCCATGGGCAGGGTCCTGCGATGGTACCACACAGACAGTTGCCCATGGGTTCTCGTGAGAGCATCCGTTGGCGTACTGCCTCTGGCAGACGTGCCCAAAGAGGTCTGTCAACCTCAGCTATGTTTCGGGCTGTCATGCAGGCACCGTCGCGTATGGAAAGGTACACCAGACAGGGTCTGAGGGAGCTGAGAGCATGTCGCACAGCCATGACTGACTGTATGTGTGACATCGCGGATGCTATCCGTAATTTCACCGATGTCATAGACAGACGTTGTGGGGACATATTACAGCAGTTCCACAACCACATGTCCATGAGCCAGTGCAATGGTGGGCGGTTACGGTGTCAACTTGGCCATATACCAGCAACAGCAGCAGCTGGCAGTCGGCGCGGACGACAACAGGCCCGCGCATGCCCCCATAGTGCCAGCAGCAGCCCCAGCAATGCTGGGTCTGTGCTGTCATCGGAAGGCCCCAGGAGACCACGTGCACGTGGCTCTGGACAGTCCCAACAGGGACCTGTGTCCAGTCAACACACTCCCACTTCTGATGACAGTACCCAGTCTGGCTTAGTACCGGATACGGTCCGTAGCACCCAGCCAGGCACAGGTACCATGTCCGTGCCCACAGACACTGATCTGTATGACATGCCAGGTGCAGTCTGTGACTGTCCACAAACCCCTGTATATGGCAGCCATGAAGTGGAACTGTGTGCGTGCATACACACATGCAAAATGTTAACATCTAGGACTACCACATACACGCACACACTGCACCAACAGTGCCCCACCCTGTACTGCTGTCCCTCACCAACACACATACACACACATGTCAGTTGGTGGTATAAGTGGCAGACTCAGGCATACCTAATTCACACCCTGTGCATATGATGAAACTGTGCCACCTCCTGCAATCTCCAACATCAGTGCAGGAACAGGTAAACACGTTGCTGATGCACAGGGTGACTACATAGAAGTGCATTAGTAGTATCATGTTGGTAACAGTACAGTGTGCTGATATGACTGTGTGTATATCCCAGCATGCCTGATGCAGTAACCGTATGACTGTCCAGAATTGTTATCTGCACCCATAGTACATACCAAAGTGTAACAGCTGCACATTATTGCATACCAGTGGTAAGGATGTCAACAGATAGCCACATACATGGGTAGCACAGGGGGGAAGCTAATGCAAGTAGTGATATGCAATGATGGACATGTACAGAAATGGTGGCAAGTTGCCCACAATGACTATGCAATGTGGATGTTTGCGCATGTTGATATGTGCGCAGTACCAATGTAATCCAAATCACAATTAACTATGACATAATATCAGTTCTACCATGGGCATCTGCGCTGTGCATTCCTGGGTACATGTTGATAGTGCCTACATATTTGCACTGTTACCTACTGTTAGTGTTACCCCTTCTTTGTTGTACAATGGACTACTTCCAGCCCTGTTTACTGTAGCTTTGTTTGCATGCATGTTCGCTTGGGGTTCCCTGGAACACTGCTTCCACCTGCATTGCAGAGTTACAGTGCTTCTGTGGACTCCTAGTGACATCTGCATAGCGTACGATACGTATGTCAAGTTTACACATGACAGAACATCACTGTCTGTCCTGTTCGCATGTACGTTGCCTGTGACACATTGCACATGTCTTACCTGGCATTTACCCACGTGTGCAGTCATATATACCAGTGCTATGAAATCAGTAGCAGTACACCCACACATACACACCTTCAGTATGTTGTTCCCCATTGGCCCTATGTGTTGGTGATCACCATGGCAATCACACTACTAGGGTAGCATGTGCAAAGGTAACATGTGAATCACCTCTATGGTCCAGTTGTGGTTTATGTGAGTCATGTGGCAATGTCACAGCTGCCACATGTATGCAGTCAACCATCACCCCAGGCCAGGAACATACAACACATGTGTGGGATGCCACCACATAGCCAATCTGGGGACTGAGCACTCTGAACCCAGTAATGCCATACCCTGTCAGGTGGCATGACATACTACAGTGACTACAATACCAGTCAGACATAGACCCACACTGACAGCAATCTGAACACACTGGGGCATACTTGGAGACTCAGAATAGCATCCTGCCTGAGCATCACACACCTCTGCAGCTGGCACACAGGCATACGTTACGTCGGAACAGAGCACATGCCACACATGGCACACACATCCCATGTGCCACACACTCACAGCCATTAGGGCTACACAACACACCTGCTACAGATGTGTCAGGTACCTCTCTTGGCCGCTGCAGTAGGGTCCCGCTCAACAGGCCGTACATGGTGAAGGTCACAGTGATATGCCTGTGGGACACTATGGTCCACCACAAAACACATGCATACAGGTCAGTCAGAGGCATGGACACATATGACTCAGTCATTGACCATGCCACTATGGATGACCTGAGACATACCTCCCTGGACTACATGATAGGGAACGTAGAAGGGATCTCTCAGCATGTGGCATGGGCCAGTATGAGCCTGATCTTGGTTGCCATCATACCCTCACCAGGTATGCTACCACTATATGTAGGAAGGGTGTTCTATGTCTACATTCTGCTCAATCTCCAATGTCATTCATAGGGTATCCACTGGCTGTCAACATGTGCTTACATGCTAGGGAAGCCACAATGATTTGCAAGGGGCAGCTTGCACGTGACACCCATGGGCCAATGTATATTGGCAAAGCCCCTTGATACACACATACTGCCTTATGCTGCAGGACACGGATTACATAGCCACCTCCGCGGGTATCACACAGGATAGTACACTAACAGTGATGCTACACAACACCAGCAGTGTACACCGCAAGATGCATGCACTGGACACTGTCCTCAGCATGGTGAACTGCAATGTCTGTGCAGTACCAGAGTCCTGATTCATGGCTCACAAGTGCAACCCATCACTGCCAGGTTATACCTCATACCATGCCTGTCATCCCCTACACATATAACACACATGGACAGGGGGGTGGTATCCTAAGGCACCACAGATACACACACCTCCAGGTTGTTGGCACAGCACAAAGCATCAGGGCCTATTCATGTGCAGCTAACAGTGTGTCGGACTGCCTTCTGGTTCATAGCCTGGCACACACAACCCTCCCATACACAGGAAACTCAACTATCCTCCATAACAACACTGGCAGTATGACAGTCTCAAGAACTGTCTTAATATGGCTGGACTGCATCCAGCCAAACATTGTGCGTGAGCATTACTATAGCTGCAATACCATTTATCCACTCGAGGCACGTGTCAGACATGGTAACTACTGCAGGTCACAGGTATTTATGTGTATGTGTCACACACATACATCATGTGTGCATTGCCATTGCTGGTTTAGGCAATGTCATGCATTGTTATGCACAAAGACTCACACAAGGTCATAATGTGTGACACAACCACACGTGGCAGTTGTGGGTTTCCAAAACATACCTATCTGTTCTCTGACAATGGTAATAGACCCAGTAGTAGAGCGCACTATTGGCATTACTGGCCAACTAGCCCTGTTTAGCTGTGCTGATAGTGTGGTGACATCCCCTGTCTTTACTTGGGGAATATGCAGCATCTGGTGTATTGTAGTATTTGCCAAAAGGATCTGTTTTCTCACACTTGCATTTACACACACTACTACCCCGACACACACTTGCAGGATTCATACCCCTACCTAACTATGTCACGACACGTGAGAGAGATGCATTAGCGAAGAGCACTATTCGGATTACTAGGAGGTTCCTCTTCTCTGGCTGTACTTATAGGGTGCTGACATCATCAGTGTTTGGAAAGGGTAATGTGCATCATGTAGTGTGATCTCCTGATTGCCAAAACTAACATGTTTTTCATACAGAATTGCACACACACAAACTCCCCACATGCAAACACACACACACTTGCCATTTCTAGGTTTCAAACCTCTTCCTAACTATGTTATGACACTTGAGAGAAATGCTTTAGCAGAGTGCGCTATTCGGATTACTGGGGGGTGTCTCTTCTCCAGCTGTATGTATAGGGTGCTGACATCATCAGTGTTTGGAAAGGGTAATGTGCATCATGTAGTGTGATCTCCTGATTGCAAAAAAGCACATGTCTTTTATACAGAATTGCACACACACAAACTCCCCACATTCAAACACACACACTTGCCATTTGCAGGTTTCAAACCCTTACCTAACTATGTTATGTCACTTGAGAGAGACGCTTTAGTAGAGTGCACTATTCGGATTACTGGGATGTGTTTCTTCTCCATCTGTATGTATAGGGTGTTGACATCATCAGTGTTTGGAAAGGGTAATGTGCATCATGTAGTGTGATCGCCTGATTGCAAAAAAGCACATGTCTTCCATACAGAATTGCACACACACAAACTCCCCACATCCAAACACACACACTTGCCATTTTCAGGCTTCAAACTCCTACCTAACTATGTTATAGCACTTGAGAAAGACGCATTAGCGGAGTGCGCTATTCGAATTACTGGGAAGTTTCTCTTCTCCGCTGTACTTATAGGGTGCTGAAATCATCCGTGCTTAGATAGGGGAATGTGCATCCTCTAGAGTGCTTTCACAGTTGCCAAAAGGGACATCTTCCTCACACAGACTTGCACACACATCAACCCCGCTCACACACACACTGAACAATTGCATGGTTCGAACTCCTACTTACCTATATTATGACACTTGAGGGAGACGCATTAGCAGAGCTCGCTAACCGAATTATTGGGCATTTGGTCTGCACCTGCAGTATTTATAGGGTGCTGACATCTTTATTTCTACAGAGGTATGTACATCTAGTACTACCTGTTAGGTGGGGGATAGCATATATATGCATTTGCAGCCACCTACGTCAGGGTCAGATATGCACATCGCACTGGCAGGTTATGTTCTATACCATGCTTCGTGACCACAGGACCTGTAACACACAACACAACCAGTCCAGAACACCACTCCCACATCCAGGACACACACTTAGCTTCCCTGGGAACAGTGCCGGGATATGCAGGTGTTCACATACACCATTCCAGTTGTTAACATCAGGTACAGGCATATTGTGTGTGAGAACTACTCAGGCCTCTACCACTTTACTCTACAGCCACTACAATTGGTGGGTCCATGTGCTATGGCAGAACCACACACCACAGCCACATGGGGGAATACATATTGCACCTGTCCATCTGCAACATGGGTACTCACTGTTCCACACCAGAGGTAGACCACCATTGTTGATATCTGACCATACCCACTTTCCCTGGACATCCATATCCCATCCCCACCCCCAGGCAAGGTTGTCACTGCACACAAACTGTATTTAGCACAAGCAGACTCTACACTTGTGAAGACTGGGGTGGACGACTTCAAAGGACCCATGCTGGGGGACTATACTGGCCACTCTGCATAATCCTTGACAATTGCATTCTATGAGCATGTGTAAGGTTTGCATTGATCATGCTATCCCACATATACCCATGACTGCTCCACAACAAGACACCTGTCAGGTGTACACCAGTTATATATGAGCTATCCAACAGACAGAGTGAGCTAATACATTGCAGAGCTGTAGCCCACAGAGGGAGGACATCTGTGAACAGTTCTGGCATGACACTTCATTCCCACATAATCATCACAACACAGTGTTGACAGTGGAATTGTCCAGACAATGCAGATAGGGCTCCCCTCAGTCTGTTATTCATGGCCACTTACTGTTAGAGGTCCTCAGCAACCCTCTTCCAGCACACACCAACAACATGGCTGTGGCTTAGCACATTCAAACCCTGGGATCTCCACTGTGCCCCTGCTTGACAGAGGCACAGCTCACTAGCCTCACACATTGCCTTATGTGACCTACTTTACAGTGGCACAGTAGCCTACTGTACTGGGGATGCAGATGCTGAGCACACTCTGGCTAAGCTGTCATTCCCTAGGGCAACAAGCCTAGTATTGACCTCTACACCCATATGTTCAATTGTCAGATGCACAATGTTTGTTGTGCTGTTCTACTGTTTGCAGGTCTTTATTTCCATAGCATTCCCTGTTCCTATGAACAACTTGTGTATCTGTGGAAGATGTTTGAATATGAGGGTGATCCACTATATCACTTAAGTCTCTGTAGTCATTTACTGTGTGCACTGGGCAGATTGCTGTGTTGTGTTTGGTTCCTGGAATGACACGTACAAATACCAGATATGTGTGGCCAACTGCTAAACGGAGATATGGCCTAAGTGTGTGAGCATGCCCAGTTCAGCCTTTCCATGGCATGTTGTCTGACATATGCCTCATTTATCAAAGTGTGCGAGCATGCCCAGTGTGAGCTTTCCATATGTTGCACTCTGAAGTCCACCACATATTTGGGTGTGTGTGAACTTCAAAAATATCTCACGTCTATGGTTGTGTGTTGGGTGTCATGTTGTGTACTAACTGGCCAACTGCTTCGTGTCTGCCACAACAGGGATTATACTGTGCCTGCAGGGATTGGATGGAATACTTTGCAGACAGTTGTCAACATACTTTCATAATGACCTAACACTGTAGTACCGTATAGTGTACTGGTTCAGTACTTTCACTGTGGTGGACAGTATCCTGGGCTTTAGTCCTATCACTGCTTGACATCTTCATAGTGAGCACAACAGACTGTGTAGGGGCCAGTTGTGCACATATGACCATGTTGCATTATGTTCAGATATGGACTACCTACACCAGGCTCGTCCAGCATTGGTAGTGTATTCCACAACATAGGTGGACATTGGCAAACACTAGCGATGTTCCCTAGGCCATTTCTGATGCTAGCCACAGGGGGTGTTTGTCCTTCAACACACATTGTAACTGGAGTTTGCCACAACATATATCATGGTTAGTATACTGTGCCTCCGTCTACCTCTGACATAACAGTGATACCCAGGGTTAACCTACCATCTCCCATCCACTCATCAGGATTTCTCTTGAGGGGTGTCGATAGGTGACTCTCTGGCTAACCTGTACCGGAAGTTTACTCAAGAGTGGGGTTGGCTTCTGTGTTATGGATCATTCTGTACAGCTTGTTCTATGTATGTCAGTGCTGGGGTTTAGGTCTCTCATGTGCATAGCTCACTGCCATTCAGATTGTACAAGGTGCAGCATGTTCATTGATTCCAGCTTGGACATGGCTTCATACATCAGGCACAGCTTGCCTCTGGCTGGGCAGTATGGCAGTGTGTTGATCTGCAGTTTGTTTACTCAGGCAACACATGGCATCTGTTCATGCTCTTTGCTACTCCTGGTGGGGTACTGTTGTGGACTTTACAGTTGATGGAGGTGTCTGCTGAAGTATATCCCACAGGGGCTATTGTAGTCAATTGTGACGCTGATGAAGGATGACTGCAGAGCCACAGTGACCTCCCCTTATCTACATCTGACAACCTTCATGATTGGGTGGGTATATGGTATGTTTCTGAGAACACTACAGCCACATGTTTGTCCAGTGCAGGATATCTATCACCTTGTGTCCCCAGGTCTCTCATTACATGTTAGATACGTAATGGGTTAACACCTGTGTGGTAATTTGTGGGCACTTACTGTATATCCACGGTGGTTGTCTATACACAGTTCTGCAATTAGCTTGCTGACATGGCTATGGCTCCAGTTGTCTGTTTCTAGGTGGCCTTTTTGTGGGTTGCTTGGGGTCGGATATGGTGGGCTGTTTGTACTCCTCCGCATACATGTTCAGTCACAGTCCTTCCATGTTGGCCTATACCTATGGGACATATATACAGAATGGGGGGTCCCAGGACCAAGCCTTGTGGGATGCCACTCATATCTGCTTTGTAGTCTGACATGGATGCAGCATGTCTGACCATGTCAGTTCTGTCCTTGGTCTGGTTTGCAACCCCTCTACTGACATAGGGGTATATATTTAAGCTGGTGAACATATCCATACTGAACTCGTAGGGTATTGTCTGGAAGCATATGCACGGTCCAGCTACGCTGTGTGGACCACATTGCCCTCATCAATGACCTTAATGACTGTTTCAAATGGGTCAAACATGTTTAGGTGCAGGATCTGCAGTTACGACAGCCACACTGTGTAGGGTCCGGTATCAGTAGGTCCACGATAGCTTTATGTCTGCGGTACATACTGATCCTTTCCATAGCTGTGCAGACCAAGCTTGTCAGGATCCTGGGGTGGTAGTTTGCATTATCCATTCAGGCAACACCTTTGTTGTGAAGGACCACTGTTGTTGTACACTGCCCTTTGGGTACATATCCTGTGGTAAGGCTGACATTGGGCAGTAGTGTGATTTGCCATTCCATTATTCTTGGAGACCATGTTGGCCTCAGCCCAGGACACCATCACATACCTTTGCTGCTGTGTGTTTTGCTTTGCAGATGATGGCTGTTACCTCAGCATTTGCAATGTTAGGGGACCACAGTCTGCTGGGATAGATATTTTGCATTCTGGGGGGGGTGGGGTTTGCACTGCACCTGTCAGGTTGTATGTTGGCAATATGTGTGTGTGTTTGGTATGTTGTTTGTAATATCTGTGTGATTCGGAGCATATCTCTGGATTCCCAACATGGTTCCTACCATCAGTTAAGTAAGCCTTGCGATTATCCTTAGTGTCCTGTACAATTTGTATCTTCATAGGTTCATGGGTTCATACTAGGCTATCCACCCTAGGGCATTAGTAAGCCAAGCCAGAGTGTGTGTGTCTTTCGCCGCCCCTTGCTATGTCACTATTATGGCCATTTATGATTTTCTTTACTGTGCCTCTGTCTGGTCGTGACACAGTGAAAACCCCCAGTGTACATGTACGATCATCCATCCACTTGGCAATATTCCTGTTGAGGTGTGTCAGTGAGGGGCTCTGCCTAACATGGATTGGGATCCTGTTTCTGGGTGTGGGGAGCCTCTGGGTTATGTATCTGTCCCTCCAGCACATACTATTTCATTATGTGTTGAGGCTGACATCTGTCACTCTCACAGCTCCAATGGCTTTGATTTCCTGTGGTGGAGCATGTCCATTACTCCTGTGTTGGACATGGCCTTCTACAACAGACATACAATGCCTCTGTGTAGGCAGTCTGTGACTGCATTCAGCTGGGGTGTCTACAGCCAGGCAGCATATGACATATATTTGACACCCTTTATCCTCTTGGTGGGGTACCTTTGAGGTCTTCCGAACCGCTGCAGGTGTAACGTACGGTACATCCCATATGAGTCATTGTACTAGATTATGGGTCTGATAAGGGAACAGCACAGGGGCATAGTGACCTCTATTAATGTAGATGTGAATCCTTTCATGATACGGTGTCCAATATCGACAATCTTCCTAGCCACATTGGCATTGTAAGTGTCACATGACAGATTACTGTCGACTTGTGTCCCTAGGTCCCTGGTTACTCCTTGCATGCATAATGGTTTACCACCTATGTGGTAATTTGTCAGTACCTTGTCTGGTATTTGGTGGGACATTCATACTGTCCAGTGTCTTCAGGATGTCTGGGTGGAGATCTTGTGTGTGAGAGTGTGGTCTGTCGCATGCTACAGACTGTACAGCAGTTTTGACTACACTTAGGTGCACATGGGTGGTCTCCACTGCTTTGTGCATTGTCAGTTACCTGGCCATATAGGTGTCTGTGCTGCATATGGATACACCCCCTCCTTTGATGTTTTGGTCCAGGTGTTGGGGCCATAACGCATGATATGTGGTATAACCTGGTAGTGCTGGTGTGCTATCAGTAGGCTTGCAGCAGGCTTCTGTCACTGCACAGACATCGATGTTCTCCATACTGGGAAGTGCCTCAGGGGCATGCATATTGCAGTTTACACATCTGGCATTGGTCAGCCTTACCCTTATGTTTCTTACCACTTATGTTTTCTAGGGTGGTGGGTTGTCTTTTAGGCCTTGCCTACGTACAGCTCTATGGAGGTGGCAAAGGCCTTATCCAGTATCCAGACGCCCAGGAGTAACAGGTGCAAGTCATCCCTGGAACAGCAGCATGGCTTGTCATGCATGACATCTCAAGCAGACAGACATTAGACCCTCTTGGACTGACAGCTGTAACTGTGCCACCTGTTAAAGTTGATCATTCTGTGTTTGTACTGTGGCATCATTCTTGGTGAGGGTTGGGTGCTGCAAACGGCCAGTATCATACCGGCCTGGGGTACATACTCAGACAGCTCATCCATGTCTCTTTTCATGTAGTCCAGGGAGGTACATCTCAGGTCATTCACACCAGCATGGACAATGAGTGCATCATATTTGTGCTTGCTTTGGGGTGACCTGCGTACTTGTGTTATGTGGCATATTGTGGCAGCCTACAGGCAGCTTACTGTACCCTTTCCCTTGTTCAGTCTGGTGAGTGGGACAGCAGTGTGTCGGCCTGTACAGACACCTATTACAACTGTATCAGGCATGTTGTTTCTCCTTCTGGCCTGTGACTGTTTGGCACCCCAGCTTTGTGTACTTTGTGTTGCATGTGCTATGTTTGGAGGTTATGGTTGCTTGGGATCTGCTTTGGAGGCTTCTGTTGGTGTGGTTTGTTTGTAATTAGGGCCTCTGGGAATGTTTTTCTGTGTTTATGTGTTTGTTTACAGTTGTGATAGGTCTATGTGGGACTGGGTTTGTGGTGTATGTGGTTACCTTCTCCTCCTGACTAGTTTTGACAGTACTGAGTTGGGGGAGCTCAGCCTCCGGTTTGGATACATGGTTGCATCTCTCACATATATTTGTATTTATTGGGGGGAGTTGTGGGTTGTCTGTGTACTTGGGCCAGGTGTCACATTGCCTCTGGATTCACAGATTCTACTTCTTGAGGCTGGCCTTAGTGGATTGTATGTGTGGACATATTTTATTGCCATACTACTGATAAGTGATTACTTCCCTTTTTATGTTTGCTCTATCATGTAGTAGCTTCCTCATTCTCTGGCATGGTTTGGTAATGGCTGGAGTCCAGCATGCCAGATGCCTGCGTGTATGGCATTGTGTCTTGTTGTTATTTGTGATTGCATAATCCAAGCATTCCTGGCTGTGTTCATGGAATGCCTGTATAACATGTTCTGCAGTGTGTCCCATATTCTGCACTTGCACAGGGCCTTTTGTGGATTCCACATCGGTTTGGAGGGGTACAACCTATGCTTTACACATGTTTTTCACTGTGGTATTCTGGCCAGGGACTGGGGTCAGGATGTGTATATCCAGTGTGATTACTCTATGGTCTGGTCTTACCAGTGAGGGATACACTTCTCATCTTGCCATCCAGTACACATGTTGCTGGTTATCACATCCAGTATGCTTACCCCTCTTGTGGGAGTGGTACGTTGTTCCTGGGAATTTTGGTTTATGGATTCTGGGAACTTTTCTCCTACTGTGTTGGTGCTAGTATAATGCTCCCAGTGTATGTCTGGGTATTTTCAGTCAAGCAATATAATGTGGTTTGGGGGCTTGATATATTCATGTATTCCAACATAGGCCAGGTGCAGTTCCTGGTATTAGGACAGTAGTCTGCAGCAGGCTATATACTGGGAGGCGGTTTTAGCCATTGGTATTTGAGCATGGCTAATCCATGCTGCTTCTTGTTGTGGTACCAACATGGGGGTGTGGTTATCCTTGACATTTATTGCTAGTCACCCTCCTTTTGTAGCTTGTTCCATGTTTTGCGGCTGTACAGCACAGTATGAGGTGTGACCTGGTAGTGTTAGGGTGCTGATGTGAGCCTTGACCCAGTTTTCTATTACAGGACTGATATCTACATTCTCCATACTGTGTGCATTTACACTGCACACATCTTGCTGTTTAGACTTCTGGCATTGGGTAGCATTACATCTAGGTTCCTATCCCTTGTGGTACCTATGAAGGTGGGTTTGTGTTTTGAGACTTACCTATTCAGGGCATGCTGTGGGTACAGACAGCCTTTGCCAGTATTCATGGGGCCTGGACTGATAGGTGCACACCACCCCTAGCAGGTGGTGCATCATGTCATGCTCCGCATGTCTTCCCAGGCGGGAACACATTGGCTCCCCTTTGACTAACTGCATTACTTCAGCCAGTTATTGGAATTGATCATCCCATCATCATTTTGTGGCTTCATGCTTGGTGAGGGTGGATGTTAGTCAGGGTCCTCAGGTGTGCACATAGTAGATGGTGTTACATTACTTAACACATGGCATTCATGCCTCAGGTGGTGCTGCAGGGCTGCCTCTGTCGGATGCGCATATTATACTCCCTGTACATGTTTGTGAGCAGGTCATGTCATTTTAGGCATCCCTGTTATTATTTAAGTTAGTCAGAGTGGGTATCATTCCCAGGGTTCCTACTGAGCCAGTGTATGTGCTATGCATTGCCTCTTTGCCAAGGCCAGGGCATACTGGGCACACCTCCCTCTGCCTACTGGGGCAGGCTGAGGTTGTTCCTCCGCCGAGTCATGCTCTGCCTGTGATGGCCTTGGCAGTGGTGGGGGGCTGTTTGGCCTAGCCCTATGCTGGTCCTGCTGCAGCTGTTTTCACAAGATCATATTATGTAGCATAGCAGATACCATGACAATTTGGGTACATGTAGTTGGTGTGTACTGCAAGGCTCCACCAGATGTGTCCAGACACCGGAACCATGACTTGAGCAGCCCACATACACGCTCTATTACATTATCTGTTTGTGCATGTGCCTCATTATGGCGTTCCTGTTCAGGTGTGTGTGCGTTTCTGATGGGTGTCATCAGCCACGGCTCCAGTGCATAACCTGCACCCCCCACTAGGTGTCCGTGTGGGATGTCCCCATTGGCAAATGTCTGGTACAGCTGCGTCAAATGCCAGATGTGGGAATCATGGTAGCTCCCAGGGCAGCCAGCAAACACATTCATTATTATGCCCTGGGCATCACACACGACCTGGCAGTTGATGGAGAGGAAGCCCTTGCGGTTAATGTAGGCCCTACCCTGCTCACTGGCTGGTGCTTTGATGCGTATGTGCGTGCAGTCTATTGCACCCACTACCTCAGGGTATTCCGCTATTTGCTGGAAGAGATGCATATTGTTGGCCAATACCTCACGGGCATTGGGGAAATATACATGATCACCGAAATGTGCTGACATGGCATCCAGGAACTGGTGCAGTACCCTGGAGGCTGATGCCTATGATATCCCCATCATATCACCAGTTGTTCTTTGGAAGGTACCTGTTGCTAGTATTCTTAGGCCAACACATACCTTGGTTTCCACTGGGATGGGTTCCCCTCTGTTGGTTCTGTGTGTGAGGCGTGGCCTGCACAGCTCAACTATTTGCTGCAGGAGCTCTCTGTCCACTCTATAGCGCTCTACTATCTCCAGCTCATGTAACCCGTGGTAGGTGACCCTGGGCCTGTACACTCTTCGCCGTCTCCTCACTGTGGGTTGTCTGGCACCATCTGCATTGTCACCACCCTCAGCAAGTCGGCTATGTCTCATTATGACAGCTATGGCAGCCCCTAACATTTATGCTCTGAGTTCAGCTTTTTCAGTTTTCACTTCTATTAGCTTACTCCTGTCTTGCAGAGTCTCTTGACAGAAACATCCTGCACTGCTGTTTGCAGAGTTTTAAGTGCTGGGCTGGGCTACTATTCTGCCTGTGTAATTGCCTGCTTCTAATTGTTTTCACCTGCTAGCTCCAGCAGTATTCCCTGCTAGCTTCCTACTAATCCTGTTGCTTCCTTTTTCCTTTCTGTTTCCTCAGGGGGTAGCAGCGTGCATACCAGCAAAAACATGCTCACAGTGGCTTACACACGTGCACACATGCTTACACGGTTCAGGATCTGCCTATTCGGGTTAAAACGCGCGCACACCAGCGCAAACAGTGTTACAAGTCTGCCAACTGGCTCCTACATGCTCAGTCTGCCCTACACGCGTGCGCACCAGCGCAAACAGTGTTAAACATCTGCCAACATGCTCCCACATGCTCAGTCTGCCTTACACGCATGCACACTGCCCTACTCGCGCTTCATGGCGTGCACACTTGCGCATGCACGCCCAGCAAGAAACTTTGGTGTAAGTAACAGTGTACACCTTCCATTTCTTGACTTTCCCATGCTTATCATGTGGCACTCCTCTTTCCCTGATCTGTGTCTGTCATCTGTCATGTTACACTGACCTCCAATGAGCTGCATTTCTTTCTACCATTCCCCCCTGTGATGTCACCTATCTCCTACTCTATTCCTCCCCCTTATGTATCTCTTACACTACTCAGACTGTGCTCATTTGCTATGTGACTGTGGGATTCAGTATCCTAACCCTCATTTACATGAGATTGCCTACTAATGCTTAGTTATATGTCTTAGACTCAGCTTCCCCCCTTAGCAACCACTACACGGTGGCCATGTTGTTTTTTGTCTGCTGGTCCCTGCATTGTCATTCCATGTATTGCATAAAACCCACATTTGTGGGTTTATAACCTTCATTTTTATGTTTTATACAGTGCAACCCGTTTGCGCGGGGCTGCGCTGCGTTTAAACATCGGCGATCGCTGAAAAAAATATATATATTTTTATAATTTTTACATCGGGTTACCTTGCCAATGGCCACATATTTGGCCATTGGCATGCTGCCTGACACATATGCACCCTTTATTTGGAGCTGACATGGCTCCATTGTGATTTTTGCAGAAACGTACTCAGTTGTCAACTGAGTACATTTCTGCAGCTAAAACGTCTCTTACATGGGCTGGTTTCTGCTTCGTAGATTGCTAATATACCTCATTTGCATAAATTTCAGCTGCAGGTGAGGTATTTAGCATATCCACGCCCAGTCCGTGTAAGAGATGTTTTAGCTGGTCTCTTACACGGAGTTTATGGCTGTTCCTGGATCGCGAGGCTTGCATGGAGTGTTACACGTCTCTTACACTCCGTGCAAGCCTTCATGAATCCTGCCCAAAGTGTTTCCGAATAAGATAGCACGGTATAAAAAATCCTGCAGCTCAGAAGGAATACTGCACAACAAATGCTAGTGTTCTGAATTTAGTACCTAAAGGCAAGGAACCTCAGTGAAATCAGAAAAGAAAGAAAGAAAGAAAGAAAGAAAGAAAGAAAGAAAGAAAGAAAGAAAGAAAGAAAGAAAAAGAAAGAAAAAGAAAGAAAAACGTTTCAATATAAATGAAAGTCTTCAACATAACAGTCTCTATATATTTTTAATAATCATCTTCCTTCACTGGTGGCAAAAACCCCAACTGAAACAATAACTGTATAGATAAATATCTAAAATTAAATGAAAGCATGCATTCCTCCACAAAAACACACTTCCAGCAAGTTAATAATTAATAAAACAACAAAAATATCAAAATCCATAAAAAAGATAGAAAGGAAAGAACCCCTGCCAAAAGTTGCCTTATATCCTTCCTTGTCATGAGGATGTTCATTCCTAAAATTCTAATATTACTTGAAGGGTTCTTAGTCCAGAAACAATTTCAGAACTGCAGACGAATTTAAGATAAGATATTCAATCATACATTTATGGAAATGGGGGGGTGGCTGCTATGGTTTGATATGTAAACACTCTTGTATTTTCTTGATAGGGATCATGTTTTGCAACTCAGGACATCACCGCATATTATGAAACTCGTTCACTAACTTTAAATGTTATATCCGTTTACATGTCAATATCTACATATAAACATATTTACTTACAGTAGAATGTAAATATATATTACTTTGCAAAAGAAAATTACACTTGCAGACTTATAATACAACTAATATCTTTGTCTTACAACACAAGTAATGTTTGCTGTCTTCATTACAGTCATATTCTGTGACCTTTTTCATGAAGCTATCTTCTTTGGTGTCTTTAATGCAATTAAGTTCTAATTCTTTATAATATAAAGTTTATAACTGTAGTGCTATGTATTAACACACGGTGATATGATCTTTGTTCCCCAGCAAGGTATCAAGACGAATGATTACCTTTAGTCTACTCTAGGAAAGTGGTGTTTTGTAACACATTATTTTATTTCAGTAGTTGATGCTTCGCAAGTCAGCCTTTCGTAATTTCAAAAATACCTCCAAGTTCATCTGAAAGTTTGCTGTTTGACATTTATTCTTGTCTAACCTGCCCATCCTTTAAAAATCTTTAGGGTTACACTACTGACTAACAGTAACAACATCAGAAACATCTCATATACAAATACATCCATGTTACCCTTCCCCCCAAATATACATTTTTTAGGTAGAAACCATCATGCTATTTTAGAGTTGCCCACCCCCCTCCCCGCTAATTTTCAAGTCATCTACATTGAGTTATTTAATATCAGGGTGCTATATCTTGCAGAATGACTTCCTGTTGATGAAACCACTGTAGTGGTCGGGTCAGAGTAACTAAAGTGTATTTTGTCTACCCAAGAGGTAATACTATAAAGATTCTAGATCCTTTTAATGCTCAGTCTTTTGTTGGCTAAAGAAGACAAACAATCACTCTCTATGAGTCTGTTTTAGAAATATCCACTGCATAGTATCATTTAATGGAACACAGCAGGAAACATTGTTTTATTTATTTACTTGGTATTTGTTTACCAGGAAAGTCTGACTGAACAGTGTTTTTTTTTAGTGGAGATCCAGATAGAAAAGCTCATTATACAGACATCCTGGATATTATTTGCATTGTTTCACCATTGACAGTCAGTTTCTATTATGAGCAACAGTTCCATCATTCAGACAACCTTGAAATCAGGTGTATCATTTACAAACAGTTTTGATTACATGGGTTGTATATGAATATTTGTTTTTCTTATATAGGAAGGTATATGCAATACAATATCATCAGTATGCATAGATTATCAGGTTTTATATACAAATATTTGTTAGTACAAAGATATGTACAGAATCTAGGACATAGGAAGGTAAGATAAGGAGGCAGAGCTTTTGTTAAAAAATGATCTGTCTTATGCCAACATGCATTGAATATAGAACTTTAGTTCTCTTTCTCTTTTCAGCTGCTCCTGTTTGGGTCACCATAGTGGATCACTGGTGTTTGCAGAATGAGTGGCAGTAGAACTTTACAGTGTTGAGTCACCAGCCCAGTGCCCAACCATACTCAGAAGGTACACACACACCTAGAGCCAACTTAGAATGTCCAATCCTCCTGCAGCATGTCTTAAGAATGTGGGAGGAAACTAGAGCACCCTGAAGATACCAACACAAATGGCACCCCACCCAAGAATCAAATCAGAGAAAGTGTTGCTGAGAGGTGACAATGCTAAACACTACACCAATGTGCCACCTGAATATGGAAAATTACTTCTACATAGGGGAAGAATGGCCTCTTCATGCATACCTATTCCATGTTTTTGTTTTGAATGTTTATGGACTATCACATCTTTTCAAGACCCCAATAAGATCTGTGGAACATGTTAAGGTAAAGTAGTCTGTTTTTGAGAGTCTTAATGAGTGCTTTATGAAAGGTTTATACTTCTAGTCTTGTAGTATTTGAATAAGATAATGGCATGGTACAAGTTTGGCACTTGGCATAGAGAGATGCAGTTGTAAACTGTAGTTCCTTTAGTACTGGGATTGATTCCCTCAGCCCACCTTTGCCTACTGTGTGACCTTGAGTAAGTACTTAACCACATATTGCTCCTGGGCTGTCCCAGGAAATGGACTTTGTCTCTAGTGGACCTATCTGGTTACCAAAAGGGAAGTATCATCAAGTATAATCCAGTTAATCAGTTATGACATAGCACTTTTACTGATAATAAAGGTATGGATTTATTTGCAGTTTAACGAAAATATGTTCATGACAGTTTAATGTTATCAGTATTATTGACTAGCTCTGTTTGTAAATAATGACGCAGCTACATAGTAACGATTCATTTGGAAATATTACATCCTATCAGTAGAAGCTGCTAAGAAGTAAGGATATATTGGTATTCCATTTTGTTGAAAAATTAATCCTAAATAAAAATTAAACAAGCTATTTTAATAATATTAATGAGACTGAAAGTAACAGATTATCAGTAGTGCCTGTATATGTAAACTCTTAACATGTAGAAAGGCATAGATGTCCTGCAGCATTAAATATCTTTAATAATGGGTGTGTTTCTTTCCTACAGCTGTGGTGGTAGTTTACATACTCTGAGATAGTATGTTTATTTTGGCATCTGTTAAATTAAGTCCTCCCTTAGATGGGTTAACTATTAAAGTTTGCCATGGTATGTGTTGTGAATGTCTTATAGGTTCATAGGTTCATAGGTAGGTACTAGGCTATTTGCCCTAGGGCATTTATAAGCCTAACCAGAATGTGTTGGCTTTCACCTCCCTTTTAGACTAGAATCCTGAGCCTCTGTCCAGCAGGGCCATAGAAGTGATCCAAGGAGTAAATTTATGATTTCCCATCCACTCATCAAGATTTCTCTTGAAGAGGGTCAGCGAAGGGCTCTGCCTAACATGGACTGGGATTCTGTTCCAAAGTGAGGGAAGTCTTTGGGATATTAATCTATCCCTCCAGCATGTCCTATTTATTGTTGTGCTAAGGTTTATATCCCTGGAGCGTGTAGCTCTAATGGATTTTATTTTCTTGAGGAGGAGCATGTCCAACAATTCCAGGTTAGACATGGCCTTGTACGTCAGGCAGAGATCGCCTCTGAGTAGGTGGTAAGCAACTGAGTAGAGCTGGAGTTTCTTTAGTTGAGCTGCATAGGGCATCTGTTTGAGGCCCATGATCCTCTTGGTGAGGTATTTTTGAGGTCTCTCCAGCTGTTGCAGGTGTCGGGTAAGGTACATCCCAAATGGGGCATTGTACTCAATTCAGGGACCTGATGAGCGATGAGTAGAGGGGCACAATGACCTCTTTTGATCTAGATGTGAACCCTTTTGTGATTAGGTGAGCTATATAGAAGGTTTTTCTAACCACTTTGGCAATGTGATTATCAAAGGAGAGGTTACTATCTACTTGGGTCCCCAGATCCCTAATTACTTCTTCCGTACTTAGTGGATTACCTCCTGTGCGGTAGTTTGTGGGCACTTTGTTTTTCCCAAAGGGGATGACTATGCACTTTTTAGCATTTAGCTTGAGGCCATGGTTCTGACACCAGGTATCCATCTCCGTAAGGCCCTTCTGGAGGATGCTTGTGTCAGCCGGTGAGTCGATTATGGCTCCCAGTTTGCAATCATCTGCGAACTTGGTAAGCCACATTCCTCCTGTGTTTGCTTGTTCCTCAGAGAAGTATATACCGAACAAGAGGGGTTCCAGGACTGAGCCCTGTGGGATGCCACTTGTAACCGGTTTAGAGTCGGACATGGCACCCGCGACTCTGACCATGTGAGTTCTATTTCTGAGCCAGTTTGCAACCCATCTTGTGACATATGGGTTAATATTTAAACTGGCAAGCTTATTTATGATGCCAGAGTAGGGTATTGTGTCGAAGGCCTTTGCGAGGTCCAGGTAGGCTGTGTGGACTACCTTTCCCTCATCTGTGGCTTTGGTAACTATTTTGAAGAAGTCAACTAGGTTTAAGAGACAAGATCTGCCTTTAACAAAGCCAAATTGGGTAGGGTCCAGTATTTGGAGGTTCCCAATGTCTTTGTTTATGAGATCCATGATGATGCGTTCCATAGCCTTGCAGACCAGGCTAGTCAGACTTATAGGGCGATAGCTCCTGGGATCCATTGTGGCCCCATCTTTGTGGAGCGGGATCACTGTTGCTGTATGCCATTCTTTGGGTACATAATCTGTGGTAAGGCTGAGTTGGAACAGTGAATTTATGTGAGGGTTTAGTTCATTTTGGAGTTCGTGTAAGACGCATCCCAGGATACCATCCGGTCCCATTGATGCTGTATTTCTTACTTTGGAGAGGGCTGCTTTCTCCTGTGTGTCTGTCATGTCTGGGGGACTGCATTCTTCTGGGATAGACACTGGCCCTTTTGGGGGGGGGGGTAATGTTTGCACTAAACCTGTCTGCCAGGATGTTGGCAATGTCAGTGGTTTCAGTGTATTTTGTGCAATTTTGCACCAGCTCAGAGCAGATCTGAGAGTTGCCACCCAGATTCTTGATATAGCTAAAGAATGCCTTGTGATTATCTTTAGAGTCTTTGGCAATTTTTCTTTCAAAGCTAGCCTTTGATGATTTTATGAGGGATCAAAGTTTCTTGCTAGTACTGATCAAGGATGCCTTCCCTTTTTGGGAGTTTGCCTTATCATGTAATAGTTTCCTCCTTCTGTTGTATAGCTTATTTATGGCCAGGGTCCACCAGACTGGTCTCCTGTTTTTGGAGGCGTGAGTCTTGGTTTTACTTGGGATGGCATGATCCATGCATTCCTGTAGGTGCTCATAGAGTGCATTTGCAAAGGATTCTGCAGTTTGGGTAGCATTTTCCATTAGCTCACGGGCTTTGAAACTTTCCACCTCGGTCCTGAGAAGTGTGAAGTTTGCTTTTGAAAATTTTTCACAGTGGTTTTCTTGGCTGGGGCTGGGTTTGGGATGTGGATGTCCATTGTGATTAGTTTATGGTCTGATCTTACCAACGAGGGGTTTACCTCTGGTGTGGAACATTGAGCCCCCATGTTGGTGATGACCAAGTCCAATATGTTGTCCCCTATTGAGGGAGTGGTGACCAGTTGTTCCATGGCATTTGAGTTTATAAATTCCAGGGGCCATTGGGCAAAAGAGTTGGAACTTGAATAGTTTTCCCAGTCAATGTTTGGGTAGTTGAAATCCCCCAATATCATGGTGTTTGGTAAGACCTTCATATTCTCCAATGTTCTCAGGAATGCCGAGTGGGGTTCCTGAGACAAGTTGGGTGATCTGTAGCAAGCTACAAACTAAAAAGCAGTTTTACCTACTGTTAGTTGTACATGGATGGTTTCCGCTGCCTCGTGCAGTGCCACTAACCTGGAGGTGTGGGTATCCTTGATGAAAATGGATACTCCCCCGCCTTTAGTATTTTGGTCCGAGTTCTGGGGCCGAAAAGAATGATATGAGTTGAATCCTGGTAGTGCTGGGGTTCTCTCTGGAGCCTTGAACCAGGTTTCTGTTACTGCACAGATATCAATTTTCTCCATACTGAGGAGTGCCTCGAGTGCATGCATCTTGAGGTTTAGACTTCTGATGTTGAGTAGCATTGCCCCTAGTTTTTTTTTCTGGTATTGTCTATGGATGTGGGTTTGTCTTTTGAGCCTTGCCTAGAAAAGGCACTATGGGGGTGGCAAGAGCCTTAGCCAGTATTCGAAAGCCTAAGGGTGACAGGTGCAAGCCGTCCCTGGTGAAGCAATGTGGCTTGTCGAGCATGTCACCCCAGGCTGACAGACACTGGATCCCCTTTGAATGACACCAATAGCTTAGCCAATTGTTAAAATTGACCATTTTGTTTTTATACTGTGGCATCATTCTTGGTGAGGACAAGATCGTCAGAGAGATAGTGTCCATTGTCAAGAAAAACTGGTGTTTGTTGCCAGCTGAATTAACAAGGCCCTCTAATTTAGGTTAGTATCCTAAGGTTACATTCAGGAGGGGCCCTAATATTAAAAATATGTTAGAGATGAAAGTGAGGAATGCATCTTCAAGATCTGGTATGTACAAGTGTAATATGTGCAAATTTTGTAGATTTGTGAAATCAGGCACATTCTTCAAGATTAGGGACTTTAAGTACCTCATCAAAGGGAGATATAATTGTGCTAGTACTCATGTGGTTTACCTTGCTGCTTGTTCGTCTTGTCCAGTATTTTATATAGGCATGATGGACAGGAGATTAAATGAACGCATGTATGAACACTTGTACGCGATGAAGAAGGTTAAACTGGACAATGCCCTGGAGAAGCATGGCAATGATAATCCTGGACATGAGTTCACCTTCATGGTGATTGATCATTTAAGTCATGAAAATTGGGGGGGACCTGAATCCCTGAAACTGGAGTTTAAGGAGTTAATGTGGCAGTTAAGACTGGAAGCTTACCATTTTCCTGGTCTTAATAGTATGTTATCCATTAGCTGCGTCCTCAAGTTTAGAAGTTTGGAAAGGTAGGGTTAATGTGGGGGCCACGATTTGGTGGTTTTGGTTTTGGCTGGCTTACTGTTTAGGGTCTTTATACCTGATTTTTAGTTCTATTTTTATAGTCGCCCTTTAAGTCTTCTCTATCATAGGCCAGCTTATTGCTTTGGGTTTTTGATCCTATTTTTAATTTGATTTTTATCTTAGTAGTCCTTCAAGACTCCCCTATCTTAGATTGGGAGGACAGCATGTTGGTCAGAATATGAAAGATGGTTTAAATAATGTATATTATTCATCTATTATCGAGTATGTGTTTGATATTTGGTATGTGCTTTTATATATGTATATTTATATCTATGTTTTAATTTACAAATGTATATCACTTGGTTATGTTTCTCCAAGCTAGGAATTTTTGAGTTCCCAAGGTTAAGTGTTATTTACCTATTATTTGGTGTTTCTAGTTACGGGCGAAGTGCTCTTTAAGGTAGCAACTGGGGTGCGTGTTTGACTATCATTTTGAATTGTAATGTTTTAAATGTGAAAGCATACTATCGCGCGATATTTAACGTCTGAAGAAGTTGTTGCAGGGTGCCGATGAAAAGCTGTTGCTGAGCTTAATAAAGATAGAAGATTGGTTCATTTATTGGAGTCTTGCTTTTTCACATTAGGAGATTTTTTTCTAACCCGACCGGGATCGCCGGACGGGTTTGCTTTCTCTGGATCAGTGGTGAGAGCGAGGGCTAGCTCTGTTGCAGAGGGCAAGATGCTACTCAGGGTCAGGGTCATACCGGTCTGGGCTACATGATCAGAGAGCTCCTCTATGTCTCTTTTCATGTAGTCCAGGGAGGTACATCTCAGGTCATTCACACCAACATGGACAATAACAGAGTCATATTTGTACCTGCTGTGGAGTGACCTGAGTCCTTGTGTTATGTGGCGGATCCTGGCACCCGACAGGCAGTTTACAGTGACCTTCTCCTTGTTCAGTCTGGTGAGTGGGACGTCAGTGTGCCTGACAATAGAGTCTCCAATTACTAGTGTATTAGGTGTGTTATTTAGCCTTAGGGGCTGCGACTGCGTGGCACACTGACTTTGTGAAGTATGTGATACGTGAAAGTTGTTGTGAGGTATCGGTTGCTTGGATGTCTGCTTTGGAGGTCTCTCTTGCTTTGGCAGATTTTTATTTAGAGCCTCTGAGTATGTTTTTGTGAGTTTATGTGTCTTGTTTGCTGGTGCGATTGGTCTATGTGAGACTGGTTTTGTGGTGTGAGTGGTTTCCTTCTCCTCCTGACTGACTGTGCCAGTCTTGGGTTGAATGAGCTTAGCCTCCAGTTTGGCTGTATAGTTGCATCCACATAAATTTGCTCCATAGCCTTCTTTCCTTGGAAGAAAAGTTGAGGTTTGGTGGGGACATATTTTTTAGAAAAAAATAAACTAAAACTTAACACCACATAAGAAAATGTATAATTTCTAGGCTGGATTTGTCTGAATTTTCAAAAGGTCAGACATTCATTTGTCAAACTTTTAGAATGTCAAATTGACCTTTACGCTGATTGCTGGTAATTCTGAGGACTGGCTATCTCTCCTTCCTCCAATTACATACTGCAGTCTTGCAGTTGGTATATATAAGTTGCAGGGTATGTGGCAGATGCAGGGGGGGCTTGCATACATGTTTTTTTTTGGTTAGTTGTATAAAGGTTTGATTATTTATATTCAATAGACTTTATTATAGACAAAGACTCTTTGCAATTTTTTATAAGATAACAGGGATGTTTCCATCCTACAAGCATATGTGTATTTAATTTATCTACATCCATACTGCCAACTTTTAACATAAGAAGCTTTATCTTGACAGAATTTATAATGATCTGTGATAGAATTAACTTCTTTAGTCAAGTAGAATAATTTCCTGAGGGGATGGACAACTTAAGAAAATATTTTATGGTAGGTCACCCGGATAAAGAAAGCATTTAATATCAGTTCCTTTAGAACTAGGCTAATAAAAGATATGGCATTTGCATTTAGAGCTAGTGATGGTGATCAAGTGAGCCATGCGCTGATAGGCCTGGGCACTTGTAGTCGACCATATTACAGTTCTATGTCTAATAGGTGAAGTTAAATACTCGTATGCATGATATGTACAGATTATTAACTGCCTAAATGAGCATTTGTGTGAATATTCTCATATTTAGAACGAATGCCACTTCAAACTTGAATTTAATCTGACGTCTATTGACAGGAAGCAGTATGCCCCTCTGAAAATCCCATTTACATTCTAATGTAATTTTTTTATCACAATGTCATCTTTTACATTATATGTTCATTGGTATAACATTTTAAGTTCCTGTTTTATCTGGTAACTACCAGTTATATTTCACAGAATTATAAGACTATAAACACCAACTGTCCCCATATAGATTTCTTTCTTTCTTTTTTTTTTTTTTTGGAGCATCCTAGATCAAAAATTATCAAACCTAGCCAGCTTAACAATAAAATGGAAGAAAACAAAGAAGTGGGCGACAGAAAGAGAGACACAGAAAGACAGAGAGACTACATGAATGAAAAAGTAATTTAGTCTGATCTGTAATCCCTTCCCTTGCTTCTGAAACTCATAAGATTGTTTTTTTTCCCTTAATGAGTACATGGCATAGCAGCACTTTGTAACAAAACTGAAACATTAATTTATTCTAATAAACCTTCATTGCTGCAAAACTCAAAAACTGCACAAGATAGTGCTGTTGTAAATACAGACAACCCACATGCAAAATTAGCTGCAATAAAAATGAAAAGGACATTCAAGATTTTGCTTCTAAACTACAGTTAAGTTTCTACTACACTGAAGCATTATAAAGAATAAATCATGTATAATAAACACAATTTATACCATATCATGTGTGTGTCTGATAAGAATCAGAAAGCCAAATTAGCACACTCATCATTCACTATCAGGGCTCACCCTGGTCATTTTCTTCATTTGAATATGGATATGTGTTACATATCTTCTACTTTGCAAATCTCTCACTGAAACCTTGTTAACTCAGTGAAGAAACATAGCTCTCCAACTGGAAAAATTGCCTTTCAAAAGATTTGTATAATCTTTTTAAAAACTAGTAAAACTACTTCTACAGCATATTGTTACATGCGTTTCATTAGAAATGTTTGTCTCACTGTCAGGCCATCAGTATTATGCAAAACAGCTTCTCTGCGCTCTTCTGTGAGAGTTGGAAGTCATTTTTCTGCATGTAAAGATTTTAGCACATATAATACAAGTCATTACTTCAAGTCACTGCTAAATAATTAATGTCTGTCAAACAATCCTGGAAGAAGAATTGCCCTATGTAGCTCTCGACCTATTTTTGTTTTTGTGTCTTTTGGCTTTTTCCGGTTAGGAGTCGCCACAGCAGAACTCTGGTCTGCTAATGATTGGCAGTAGATTTTTACGTGCCGAGTTGCCGGCCCTAACACACAACCTTTAACAAAGGTACGCCCATTCATGCATGTTCATAGGTTCATAGATTAGTACTAAGTTAACTTCCTTTTATAGGCCATTTTAAGCCTAGTTATTTATCCCATCTGAGAATCAAACCATGCACCTTGTGTTTGTAAGGTAAACACCTTAACCATTATGCCAACCATGTCTCCACACAGAAGATGCTTTAACTGAGAATCGAACAGGACAACGTCTTATTGTGAGGCGACAATGCTACCGCAGCACCACCACTGCAGAATGTAGCTCTCAATCTATCAAAAGAAGAACTTTTATTCATATGGAGATGGCAATTGCAGAGGTAATAAGTATCATTATTGATCTGTTCTGCATTGTAGAATGTGTGTATCATAGTGGTTGACATAACTATGAAGATTTTCTAATTACAGCTTTTTTGCCTCGGTTTTAACTGATCTTTTATTATCTGCTGTATTTTCTTGATAATAACTTGATAGTTATCAGAATTAACATTAAAAAAGTCATATTTGAAATTAACTCTGTTAGGTGGTGGCCTAAATGAAAGCAACTCTTTTCTCTTTCATTTGGATACTTAGCGAAATGTCACAAGGAGCAGTTTACATGAGGCATTACTTTATTACAAAGCGTAGACTGAGCATAGACAGAGAACAGACTGGCTGCACTTTCTATAAGGGTGTGCAGAATCACTTTTATACACCTATGTGCACTAAACACTATATATTCTGGGGTAAAACAACACCTCAGTGTGCACTGGCACTGACCGTAAACAAAGTAATTTATATTTACTACCAGAATCATGCACTGGATTAGAGTCTTTGATGCCAGAAAAAAATTGCTAGTGTTGTAGACATGTTGACAAGATGACTAACTGATTACTTGTATTTTTTGTATTTCTTGAAATATTTCTCAATTTACGAGAAGACAAGTTTCAGTTTTCTGCATCATAGCCTTTTGTATAGAATCATGGAACAAGATGGACTGGAAATAGACTATTGCTTTAATTTGGCACACCAAGATTCAATATCCCAGATTGTGCTATCAGGATTCACTCAATCTGGAGAGAATATTTCAATACATATTGCTGATATTGGTCTGAAATGGCCAGAGCTTCCAAAAAACTATTCCTGAATCAGGTCCTTGTATTTGATATTAAACTGGATAGACTTTATCAATGAACATTTCTGAAACCCATTTGAACCTCTGCCAGTGATGTACCTGACATACACTTAATACCTTTAATTAAATAAGCTATCCTTTATATACTTTTGTCCAAAAATTTGTATTAGTGCTGATTCTTTTAAACAGTCCCAGGAAATTGTCATTTCAAGTCCATGCTCATTCTATGATGTCACCTCAAAAGCAATCATTTAGTTAAGGGCTGTTGTGTATTGTAACAATGTTAAATGTTAAGGTTCTAATCACTCACAGAGCCCACCCAAACTTGATTCACAGTTGCACGAGTATAACATATTGGGCTTGCATTTCCTTGTGTTTTATTGCTAGTGTCACACTAGCATGAAATGATTATACTGCAACAACAGCACCTCAGTGAAAAAATAAGACATTCCACTACAGATCAGTGATTGCTCTTTTAATAACATTAAAACCAAAAAAGCGAAGCAGAATCCAGACCAAAATGTACTGGTAACCAACAAACAATCACAAGCCTGGAAAAACAAAGCAGGAGGTACCAGACAAATAAAGTCCTTTATTGAGCCACTACGTTAAAATGAAAGCACATCATTAACGCCTTTACCATATACAAGTACGTTTTCGTCAAAGAATCATTCAACTTCATCAGATGCTGACAACCATACAGTGCTCCATATTTATTTAATTCCTTGTTAATTGAAACCTATCAAAATGCTTCTATTAAGTTTAAAACAGCGAATACCCTTTTTCCATTTAAATTTAATTTCCTTCATTTAAATATTGATGAATAATTCATTTAAGGTAGGTCCCTCATTTTAACATGCAAAGACTTTTTAAAATTGATGTTAAGCTGTGTTTCTTAAAAAAAAATTTCATTTTCATTATAAACAAATTTATTCCCTTTTAATACTTTTAATATAACATAAATTTAAAAATGTTGTTAAAATGTCCAGTTAAAAAATAAATAAATAAATGAATACGTAAATAAATAAATAAATAAATACATGTGGCCCATATATTTAGTCATATATTTATCTTTATGAACCAGTGCATTAAATTCAGTTATTCTCTTTACATTCTGTCACTTTCCATAGGTTCTAACTATATAATTGATACAAGTTACAATTTAGCTGTTCTTAATTTTAATATAGGTAAAATTGAGATGTATTCATTCAGTCCTGGGGGGTTCCCTGTGTCCAGGGTTAGTTGCCACCACAATTCCCTGAACTCAATTTTTTTCTTCCCAGGGTCCCCCCCTACCATCAAGTTTAACTTGTTCCAAGACCAAAAAAGTGAATTTTGCTTCAGGGCATTTTTTTAAATGTTTAAATAAAGCATTGGTGTCCTTACATGTTGCCACTTCATAACAATGTTCATATATCCTTATTTTTAACTTTCTTTCAGTTTTTCCCACATAGAAGGATTTACAAACTGTGCAAGAAGCTAAATATACTAAACCTTTTGATTCACAATTATATAGACCCCTACTTATCAACCATTTCTTTCTACTTTCTAAGTAAAACCTATCTATGTTCATAATATGGTGACATTGGTTGCAGTAGCCACATTTATAGGTACCCATTTTGTTTTTTTTATTTTAGTCTTTTGTTTGTTCTCTAGAATCAGCCTTATGTTCTGAGAATTTTTATATATTATTTTTTGAGGCATTTTAGATATTTTGTCTATGTCTGTAATGGCCACAAACCTTTCCCATTCTCTCAAAAATTTCTTTTTGACAATATTGTTTATAGCATTATATTCCAAAGCTAATACTTGCTCATAATTGGAACCATTACTATCTTTTCTAAACTCGTCTATTTTGTTCCAACCACCATTATTCAATATTGGTTGGAACCTATTGGTTCTACCTTTTTCTACTTCATCCCTTATGTCCTTAATAAACTTAAGTGGATATCCTCTTTCAAGAAACATAGATTCTAGAAAATCACATTCTACCCCAAAATCATCATCTGCACTAGTCATCCGACTCCCCCTTACAAACTGCCCCTTTACAATATTTTTCTTGCAGTGAAGGGGGTGGGCACTATCGAAATGCAAAAAGGAATTACAATATGTTCCTTTCTAAATACTCTTGTTTCAAATTTGTTATTTACCTTGTAAATTTCTATGTCCAAGTATTGCACATTTTTTTCCGAAATCTTGTGTGTAAATCTTAAAAATTGGGTGGATTTATTCAAATAATCAATGAATTCTTCTAATTTCTCCCTTCCTCCCTTCCAAAAAATTATGATATCATCTAAAAATTTACGATATAAATTCCAATAGTTTCTAAATTCTGTGGGAATAATATATTTCTCTTCCCATTTGGCCAGAACGAGGTTTGCAAAAGTTGGGGCACAAGCTGCCCCCATAGCAACTCCTTGTGTTTGTTGAAAGCCTTCACCCTTGAAATATAGGAAATTATTTTTCAAAACCATCTCCATTAACCAAGTGTTGACTAGTTTTTCTTTTTGAGATAGTTCACTATCTTGGTAAACTATTTCTTCAAACATTTCCATGCCTTCTTTCCATGGAATGGATGAACACAAATCCACTATGTCAATGGTTACAAATAGTACATTCTCCTCATATAAATCATAGGAAATGGCTTCCAATAGATCCCAGGAGTCTTTCAAGATCAGTTCTCTTCCCACCCAAGTTCTTTTTAATTTTGTGTCCACATATTTGGCTAAAGGGTGTGTTTTTGACCCTTCAGCAGAAACTATAGGTCTGAAGGGGGGATCAGTTTCATTTTTATGAATTTTTGGGATCCCAGAAAGAGAGGGGATCCTAGGTTTATCTACCTTTAAATACCTATAGGTGCTGAAATCAATTAGTTCTTCTTGCACCATATCTAATAAACCCAAATCAATTTTATGGTATGCAATATTAACTTAATTTCTTGAAACACAAGAGTACTTTCCATCTTCCCATAAAATACTATTCATTTTACTTTCGTACTGAATGTTGTCCATTATAACCACCCCTCCCCCTTTATCAGGCTTCATTACCCGAATTCTAGTATTATTTCTCATATCATCCAAACAATTCTTTTCTTCTTTACTTAGGTTAACTTTGTATTTAGGGTATTTATATTGTTCTTTCCTTACTTCTTGTTCTATTATTTTTTCTAAATTTCTTAATTGGGGGTGAAGTGGGGGGTTGTAGGTGGTTTTCCATCTCAATTCCCCTTTATTCTTATTCATAGGGGTTTGTAAGACAATATTTAAATTCACCTTTCTTAAAAACATCTTTATATCCATTAGGGTTTTAGCAATATCTCCCTTTTTATAGGGAATGAATTTTAACCCTTTTGAAAGCAGTTCGAAGTGCCCCTTCTTTAAATTGATACCACTAAAATTATATATAGAAAAATTGTTAAACATGTTTTTGATTCCGTTTGTAGTCACTATTTCACAATTGTTTGTGATGGGGGGTTGGAGTTCCTTCAATACCTTCCTCTTCCCCTCCCCCCCCTCCATTGAAAATTTAGTTGTGGAGATCTATTTTTGTTCATAAGCCTTTCTGATCTCCTTAATGGTGGAAACTCTTCATCACAGTTTTCATTCTCATTTCCAAACTCATTCTCTACACATTGACCCTCGAATCCCCTTTTATTCTTTTCAAAAGGACCATTAAACCTGTCTCCACCTATATAGTTGTTTTTATATGGTGGTTTGGGGTAGCTAGCCTCATTGTTATAGTCTATAATGTCTCTTTCCAATTTTTTAAGCTTTCTGTTAATTACTTCCCTACACTTAAAATCAATGTCTTTCCTTAACTTGAAATACTTGTCTTTCTCTTCTTGAATAGTGAACATTAAGTCATTTTTGATGCACTGGTCAGTTTCTTCAATATCTTTGTATATAGTTTCTAAAACCCTATTATTTTCTTTAATCATAAGTTTTAAAACATCTAAGCCACAATTGTTAAATACAGTGAGCAATTCTTTGTGAAACACACATCCTGCCACAACATTATTGGGAAATTTCCACACCCTTAACCCCTTAGGAACAATTTCCCTGTCTAAACATTCTCTTAAATATTCATTTTCGATATTCAAATTCCTATATTTATACATAAGTTTAGATAAATTGTCCAACATAACAGCGTAGGTGTTGTTACTTAGGTTGGAACCATTCCTGTTGTTGTTTAACTTAAACACACATTTGGTTTTTAACCACACATTAATTTCTTCTTGAGGAACGTTTGTCACAGTACCTGAATTGTTTCTGTTTTGAATAGGTGACTTCCCTGCTGCACACCCTAAGCCATCGTTAATCTCTAATCTTTCGTCGTTGTGTCCAAAAACTTTCGGTGTATGTAAAGGGTTGAAAATTCCCTCGTTACTATCCACAAGGTTGCCAGCGTCCCCATAACAGCCAATAAGCTCCCTTCCTTCACGGATACCACCATCTGTGGGTTTGGTAGACCTTTCGGTTCTACAGATCCTCCGTTTACTCATGTCGCCATACATCTGTACCAAAGATTGGCTTAGGGGAGTCAGTAGGTCAATCAGTTCCGTAAGTTGACCAATCAGCTTATGAGATAGGCCCAAATTGTCCTGCCCCCTGGATTCAGGAAGCGAGGTAATCTCCATCTTCGTTCTGCTAAATATTCACAATAAAACCAAAAAAGCGAAGCAGAATCCAGACCAAAATGTACTGGTAACCAACAAACAATAACAAGCCTGGAAAAACGAAGCAGGAGGTACCAGACAAATAAAGTCCTTTATTGAGCCACTACGTTAAAATGAAAGCACATCATTAACGCCTTTACCATATACAAGTACGTTTTCGTCAAAGAATCATTCAACTTCATCAGATGCTGACAACCATACAGTGCTCCGTATTTATTTAATTCCCTGTTAATTGAAACCTATCAGAATGCTTCTATTAAGTTTAAAACAGCGAATACCCTTTTTCCATTTAAATTTCATTTCCTTCATTTAAATATTCATGAATAATTCATTTAAGGTAGGTCCCTCATTTTAACATGTAAAGTCTTTTTAAAATTGATGTTAAGCTGTGTTTCTTAAAAATTTTTTCATTTTCATTATAAACAAATGTATTCCCTTTTAATACTTTTAATATAACATAAATTTAAAAATGTTGTTAAAATGTCCAGTTAAAAAATAAATAAATAAATGAATACGTAAATAAATAAATAAATAAATAAATACATGTGGCCCATATATTTAGTCATATATTTATCTTTATGAACCAGTGCATTAAATTCAGTTATTCTCTTTACATTCTGTCACTTTCCATAGGTTCTAACTATATAATTGATACAAGTTACAATTTAGCTGTTCTTAATTTTAATATAGGTAAAATTGGAAAGAGAAATATATTATTCCCACAAAATTTAGAAACTATTGGAATTTATATCGTAGATTTTTAGATGATATCATAATTTTTTGGAAGGGAGGAAGGGAGAAATTAGAAGAATTCATTGATTATTTGAATAAATCCACCCAATTTTTAAGATTTACACACAAGATTTCGGAAAAAAATGTGCAATACTTGGACATAGAAATTTACAAGGTAAATAACAAATTTGAAACAAGAGTATTTAGAAAGGAAACATATTGTAATTCCTTTTTGCATTTCGATAGTGCCCACCCCCTTCACTGCAAGAAAAATATTGTAAAGGGGCAGTTTGTAAGGGGGAGTCGGATGACTAGTGCAGATGATGATTTTGGGGTAGAATGTGATTTTCTAGAATCTATGTTTCTTAAAAGAGGATATCCACTTAAGTTTATTAAGGACATAAGGGATGAAGTAGAAAAAGTTAGAACCGATAGGTTCCAACCAATATTGAATAATGGTGGTTGGAACAAAATAGACGAGTTTAGAAAAGATAGTAATGGTTCCAATTATGAGCAAGTATTAGCTTTGGAATATAATGCTATAAACAATATTGTCAAAAAGAAATTTTTGAGAGAATGGGAAAGGTTTGTGGCCATTACAGACATAGACAAAATATCTAAAATGCCTCAAAAAATAATATATAAAAATTCTCAGAACATAAGGCTGATTCTAGAGAACAAACAAAAGAATAAAAGAAAAAACAAAACGGGTACCTATAAATGTGGATACTGCAACCAATGTTACCATATTATGAACATAGATAGGTTTTACTTAGAAAGTAGAAAGAAATGGTTGATAAGTAGGGGTCTATATAATTGTGAATCAAAAGGTTTAGTTTATTTAGCTTCTTGCACAGTTTGTAAATCCTTCTACGTGGGAAAAACTGAAAGAAAGTTAAAAAGAAGGATATACGAACATTGTTATGAAGTGGCAACATGTAAGGACACCAATGCTTTATTTAAACATTTAAAAAAATGCCCTGAAGCAAAATTCACTTTTTTGGTCTTGGAACAAGTTAAACTTGATGGTAGGGGGGGACCCTGGGAAGAAAAAATTGAGTTCAGGGAATTGTGGTGGCAACTAACCCTGGACGCAGGGAACCCCCCAGGACTGAATGAGTACATCTCAATTTTACCTATATTAAAATTAAGAACAGCTAAATTGTAACTTGTATCAATTATATAGTTAGAACCTATGGAAAGTGACAGAATGTAAAGAGAATAACTGAATTTAATGCACTGGTTCATAAAGATAAATATATGACTAAATATATGGGCCACATGCATTTATTTATTTATTTATTTACGTAATCATTTATTTATTTATTTTTTAAATGGACATTTTAACAACATTTTTAAATTTATGTTATATTAAAAGTATTAAAAGGGAATAAATTTGTTTATAATGAAAATGAAAATTTTTTTTAAGAAATACAGCTTAACATCAATTTTAAAAAGACTTTACATGTTAAAATGAGGGACCTACCTTAAATGAATTATTCATGAATATTTAAATGAAGGAAATGAAATTTTAATGGAAAAAGGGTATTCGCTGTTTTAAACTTAATAGAAGCATTCTGATAGGTTTCAATTAACAGGGAATTAAATAAATACGGAGCACTGTATGGTTGTCAGCATCTGATGAAGTCGAATGATTCTTTGATGAAAACGTACTTGTATATGGTAAAGGCGTTAATGATGTGCTTTCATTTTAACGTAGTGGCTCAATAAAGGACTTTATTTGTCTGGTACCTCCTGCTTCGTTTTTCCAGGCTTGTGATCTTTTAATAACATGCACTGAAATGTGAGTGAGAAAAATGAAGTAGAGTTGGGGAGCAAAGCTGCTGACATAGGTGGTGCATGTCTGGCTGTCCCCATAAGAGCTGCTTTTTATTCATGTCATATTTGATGATACACTGACAAGCCCAAGCATGTGCATTATGAGTCTGTCAAGCTGTCATTTATGAATTTATACAAATGAGGTCATGGATTGTGATCTTGAATGATCCAAGAGGTGTAATGGACTCAAAATATTAATCTCACTTTGCACCATATTATTTAATCATTTATTTATACTAACTTTACAGGTTTGTATTAATATTTAAGAAAACCAGTATGCTAGGTGTTTTATTTCGGTCTCCACAATAATAACATTAGACTGAGTTTTGTTGTCCATGACAGTATGTTCATCTAAACCGTAAGCAGAAAATGGCATTTACTGATGACTAAAGCTTGCAGAACATACATCATGTATATAAAATGCTTCAAATCACTTAATTTATGCATTGGCCACTATCATGAATATTTTATTAATAAAACAGCCTGCAAAATCAACATGCAGTTATTTACAATTTCAACTAGGAAAATTTATGCATGCAATACTATTTGTCTCCATATGTCCTCTACCATGTGAAATGGGAATTATTTTGATCATTTCACCTAGCTTTGTCCATTAAACTAGCATTCAAACTAGTGTTTTCATTTTAATAATACTAGTATAAAATGTATGAAGTTTTTCCTGCACAGCTTGTCATTAAAGTTTGTTGTCAACAGAGTTTGCTATTTTTTTAGAGCAAAACTTAACAATCATGAGCATTCAGGCCCATTTCTACTTATTCAGTTGGCTCTGTCTTTCAAGTGTTCCTCTGTCAAACTATTCACATACTCATCTTCTTCATTTTCTTTTGGATACTCCTGTTAGGGGTCACCACAACAGATCTCCTGTTTCCATTTCTTCCTGCCCTCTGCATCTTGCTCTGTCACAGCAACCACCTGCATGTCCTCTGTCACCACAACCATAAACCTTATCTTAGGCCTTGCTCTCTTCCTCTTACCTAGCAGGTCCATCCTAAGCATCTTTCTCCCAATATACCCAGCATCCCTCCTCAGCACATCTAAACCAATGCAATCTCTCCTCGTTGGCTTTGTCTCCAAGCTGTCCAACCTGAGCTGACCCTCTAATATACTCATTTCTAATCCTGGCTATCCTCGTCATGTCCAATGCAAATCTTAACATGTTTAACATTGCCACCTCCATCTCTGACTCCTGCCTTTTCAACATTGCCATCATCTTTAACCTATATAAAATAGCTGGCCTCACTACCATCTTGTAGACCTTCTCTTTCACTTTTACTGGTACCCGTCTGTCAAAAATTATTCCTGACACTCTTCTTCACCCACTCAACTCTGCCTGCACTCTCTTCTTCACCTCTGTTCCACACACACCATTTCACTAAACTGTTCATCCCAAGTATTTAAACTCATCCACCTTTGCTAACTGTACTCCCTGGATCCTCACCATTCCTCTGTCCTCCCTCTCACTCACATGCACATATATTCTGTCTTAGTCCTGCTGACCTTCATTCCTTTCCTCTCTAGAGCATATCTCCACCTCTCCAGGGTCTCCTTAACCTGTTCTCTACTCTCACTACATATCACAATGTCATCCACAAACATCATAGACCATGGAGATTCCTGTATGATCTTGTCTCTCAACCTGTCCATCACCATTTCAAATAAGAAAGAGCTCAAAGCTGATCCTTGATGTAATCCCACCTCCACCTTGAATGCATCAGTCACTCCTTCTGCAGATCTCACAACTGTCACATTGCCTTAGTATATATCCTGTACAAGTCTTACAAGCTTCTCTGCCACTCCCAAATTCCTCAATACAATACTACAACTCTCTAGGCACCCTGTTATGTGCTTTCTCTAAGTCCACAAAGACACAATGTAACTCCTTATGACCTTCTCTGTACTTCTCCATCAACAGCCTCAGAGCAAATATCACATCTGTAGTACTCCTTCCTGGCATGAATCCATACTGCTGTTCATTAATCATCACCTCCCTTCTTAACATAGCTTCCACTACTCTTTTCCATAACTTCATGCTGTGGCTGATTAATTTTATTCCTCTGTAATTACTAAAACTCTGTATATCACCCTTACTTTTAAAAATTAGTACCAACACACTTATCCACTCCTCAGGCATCCTCTCACTTTCCAAGATTTCATTAAACAATCTGGTTAAAAACCCAACTGCCAGTTTTTCTAAACACCTCCATGCCTCCCCAGGTATGTCATCTGGACCAACAGCCTTTCCATTCTTTATCCTCTTCATAGCTGTCCTTACTTCCTCATTGTTAATCTGCTGCACTTCCTCATTCACTATCCCCACATCATCTAAACTTTCCTCTCTCATTCTCTTCATTTATCAGCCCCTCAAAGTACTCTTTCTATCTGCTGAACACACTGTCCTCATTTGTCCATACATTTCCCTCATTATCCTTTATCACCTAACCTGCTGCACATTTTTCCCACCTTGGTCCCTCTGTCTAGCCAATTGGTACAGGTCCTTTAATCCACCCTTAGTGTCCAACCTTTCATACAACTCACCATGCACCTTAGCCTTTGCCACCTCTCTCTTCACCATATGCCTCATCTCCTTGCACTCTGTTCTGCTTTTTTCATCTCTCTGGCAGTCCTACTTCTTCTTAACAAACCTCTTCCTCTAAATACTCTCCTGTACTTTTTCATTCCAAAACCAGGTCTCCTTGTCATCCTTCCTCTGCCCAGATGTCACAACAAGCACTTTTCTTGCTGTTTCTTTGCCACCTCTGCTGTGGCTGCCCAGCTATCTGATAACTCTTCCCTGCCACCCAGTGCCTGTCATAACTCTTCCCTGAACTCCACCTTACAGTTATCCTTTTTCAGCTTCCACCATTTGATCCTTGGCACTGTCCTCATTCTCCTCCACTTCTTCTTAATTGTCAATGTCTTCCTATAGACCACCATCCTATGCTGACTAACTACACTTTCCCCTGTCACCACTTTGCAATCACCAATCTTTTTCAGACTGGCCCTCCTGCATATGATATAATCCACCTGTATGCATCTTCGTCCACTCTTGCACATCACACTATGCTCCTCCCGCTTCATAAAATACGTATTCACCACAACCATGTCCATCATTTTCACAAAATCCACTACCATCTTACCTTCTGCATTCCTCTCCTTAACACCACACCTACTCATCACCTCCTTATCCCCTCTGTTCCCTTCACCACCATGCCCATTGAAATCCATGGGTATGTTGGTACATACTCTATAATCCCCTCTATAAAATTATCTGAAATTGCATGCTCAACATAAACATTTTCTTCAACAAAGATATTGATGCAAAGTTAATAAAATTCTTCCACATGACTCAGCAGCTGAAAAAGAATTGCTTTATTGATAAAAGTAAGCAATTTTATGTTCTGGTCCGAACGCTTCCTCAGACTTTAATAAAATCACTTTAAACAACTACTACTATTATAGAGGGTAGTCAGTAAAGAGAAACTATAGAATGTCTAGTTTAATTACGACATCATCATTCTAGGACTTCCCCCATCAAGTTGTTAAAAATGCTGCAACTAGAAACTGAAGACTACTAAATGCCAAAGTCATCATGTTCAATCTCATAACATTTAAAACAGGAAAACACTCCCCCCAATTTACTATTCTTCTATGCAGGACTAGCTTAGTCCTGCATGGAAGCGGACATTTAGGAGCAGGATGACAGCTCGCAAAGCATATTAATGAAGGCACGCTGCCTGTGCTCGTAATCTTACATAGAGCATGTAAGATTGCAGGGGGCATGTCTGAGAGCAGAGCTCTCAGAATATATGCACCCCTGTAATGAGGTACAGCAGAAAGCCTTAAAAGAATAAGTGAGACTACTCATAGGTGTACAAATATCCCCAGCAACACCCCTTCACGTGTACAAGAGCAATAGTTAACACAAAAAATATAAAGATACTTTTTTTTATGAAACACATTAAATTTAACCATAATTGCATGGGTTTGCCCATTGCTTAGCTACGGTTAATGCAGCTTAAATGGCAGAAGAGGATAAAAAGCAATATATATGCAAATGAAGCAGTATAGCAATAGTGTAGTGGGCAGAGCATTCTCCTTACGAGCAGTCATTCGTGGTTCGAGTCACACTGCAGCACATTCCATTTTCCATGTCAAACCACGTTATGACCAATATTTTTAGTTGCATAACCTACTAAATAACATAAATTCATGAACTGGAGTACTGCATTAAATGCAGAAGTGAGGTGTCAGTGTCATAATGTTGCAAAGTCCACATATAATCACATCTGCCCCTTACAGTATATGTACACAGGAATCAGGGATACAAATGGAAGGTAAAATGTGTAATGAATGATAACTCCATACAGCTTCCAAATCGCCCACCTTCTAAAGAACCATTAGACATTACTGTCTAAATTACTGCAGTGGTAAGTGGGAGTAAGTACTAGTAAGCAGGAGTAAGCATATGTAAGCACCAGTAAGTGGGTTTAAGCCTGTTTGCACAGGGGTAAGCAATGCACACACAGGTTAAACAATATAGAAGCTAACTCTCTGTAAGCATATTTAACCGAAGGTTGGCAGTGCTTACCCTCATGCAAAACCACGCAAACCCAGTTACAAGTGCTTAAATGTGCCTTAATCACTCTGTATCCAACAGCTGCTGTCCTGCCCAGCAACAAAATGAACAGCTTTGCAGGTCTTGAACCCAAAACCCTATCCACTATAATCACAGTCGTTAACCACCAAGCCATCACAGCAGTACATAAGACTGAGGTATCACCAAACAAATCCTCACTATAGTAAAATCAAACATAACATGTGAAAGGAATCAGTATACAGTCATATGTTCTATAACCTACTACATAACAAAAATATGTGAACTGGAGTACCGAAGTAAGCCCAGATGTGAAGTGTAATTGTAATAGAGTGTTGAAGTCCAATATTAAGCTCAAGGACCCCATACAGTGTACGTATACATGAATCATGGATACCAGACATATATATAACATGAAATGAATAATAAATCAGTGCCAAAAAGCAAATATAATGGAAACTAAATATTAAGCAATGCTAAGCATTGCACAGGCCAGCTTAAAAGGTGTTAAGCAACGTGTAGGCCAGCTAACTCAATTTGCTCAGTGGTATACCCCTTTAAACAATGCCAACCTTAGGTAAGCAGGTTTGCCCATAATTTAGCCTTTTCAAATCCATCCAATCATGGCAAAGTGCAGGAAATCAGCCTTATATAAACCCAACAGGCAGGAATACATCTCATAACTGGTTGTAGCTTCCCCTTGCAGGCATCATGTCAGGACTGGGAGAGGGAGTGCACTTTCAGGCCCAGCACTAGGGCATCCAGGAGTCCAGAGTCATGGCAGGACTTCTTGTTAAAGGCCATGAGCAGAGACTGCTGCAGGGCCAGTACAAGGGTACCCAATATAAAGCGGGAGTTTGGCACCATCTCACCCGTGACCTCACCAGTGCCACTGGCATACACCAAACTGGTGAGCAGGTCAGGCATCACTATGCCGACCTGAAGCGGCAGAAGGGGGATCTCTTGGATCAGTGGATCCAAGAGGCTAGGACTGCAGGGGAGGTCCCAGCTGTGTGTGTCACTCCACTACCTGTTTAATAATTTCCAGCTCATGCATATTATGGATTGCTATGGCTAAATATTCCTCTTATGTCCTTCACAGCGGCAAGTGAGCAGGCCACGAACCAGTAGGCCCATGGATGTTGCTTGGATAGGTTGGACGCGAGGCAGGTTAGTAATACTCTTGCATGTACTGTCATAGGAAATAAATCTAAAAGTATTAGTAAGTTAAGTGCCAGTATAAAACCTTTATTGTTTAAGGCAAGTACTGCATACACCAGAGAATATGGCAGGAAGAGTCTCATATAGGCTGTATTTAAATACAAGCAGAATAGCCTGACAATAAAGACTGCTGGACTGCATGTGTTTACTCTTGTATCATTTGGTAATGTAGATTTGCAATCACTTTATAGTACTGCTGTATTAAGCACTGTTAGCCACACTGTGCAACATAAATAAAATGTGTAGGAATGTCTGTATATGACTGGTGTAATCCCCAGAGGTTGATTAGTACAACTGAGAGATACATAGAAAACAGTGATTAAAGACAAACTATAGGATGTCTAACTTAATTATGACATCATCATTCTATGAACCCCCCATCAAGTTAACACTGTTGCAACTAGAAACCGAAGACTTCTAAATGTGAAAAGACAGACAAAATCTGAATAGCACATGCAACTGAGACATGCACTGTTGTATTTTTAGCACAAACAGCCATGGTTCAAATCCTGGGAGTGGTAGTAGTCTGCATGCAGAATCATACCACACAACTGTGCAGATATGTCCAGAATGTCCAGTAAATTGGCCCATATCTGCAGCCTGTCACTCTGACCCCCTGGGAAATCAGTGGGATGATCCCAGATGTATAGGCAGCAAACAAGAAATATAACTGATTGTCACACATTTATAAGATCAAACCTGTCACTCTAGCAACTCCCCAAACTGTTATAAGAGTAATAAGCCAAGTATGTCCCATCTACACCCCCATGTTGTCAAGCTGTGACCAGAGTGTGTACAGTAACAGAGTGAGATGTATGTACATAATAGTAATGTTGAATCTGGTACTTTGTGTGGCAACATTCAGGTAGTGCTAACAAACATTTCTCCCACAGGTCTGCCAGATACCAACACTGTGCCCAGAAATACAAGAATGATACCCTGTACTGGTACTGTTTACTCTGGTATTGTATGGCACTATGAGTGTTGCAGTTGCTCTGAATAATAAGGTATCACTGACCACTGTCACCCACACTGTGCTACATAATATAACTGTCTAGGAAATCCTGTATAAGAGTGTTGTAAGTCACTAAAGGCTGAAGAGGGCAATAGTCTACATATGCCCCAGTTCACCTGCATGTGGTCAAGACATGCCCAGAGTCTGTGCAAAAAGAGATAGACAGATATGTGCATAACATCAACCTGGAATCTGGGAGTATCTGTAGAAGCAGTTAGTGTTAACAAACAATTCCTCCACAGGTATACCAGGTAAGAGGTGCATACTGCAGGTAAAACCAGTCCATGTATATAGTTGTTGACAGCCATATCACTGTCCAAACTAAGGCGATAGGGTAGTGTAGTAATACTTGTAAGGTGCAGATAACAGCATTGACTAGGAAAGTAATGCAAACTACAGGAATATACTACATATACCGCCCCTGTATGCATCTTGTTTGTCTTGTCAGTTAACCTACCCAACCTACCTCCCCAAATATACCTATTATTTCTCTCCAACATCCCACTCTCACCTGAAAAAAAACAATCTGTTCCCCAAAAAACACATATCGCCCGATATATAGCTGTCCATTTTGCACACATGTCCATTGGACACATGTAATCTGGTCTAATTGGCATCACAACATATTATTGTTTTCTTGACCCCTCATTCAGGGGCTTGAGTGTCCAAATCTACCTCTAAATGCAGTGTATGCACATGCAATATATTTAATTAATTTGTTTAATCCACTTAGGTTCAGGGACATTCTCTCCACTCTGTCTCACACTATGTGCTATGCCAAAACATAATGCATGGTAATGCAATATAATGTTTACAATAAATTATAATAAGATATAATAAGTGCCTTGAAGCTGAACATGTGACATTTTTTAGAACAAAATGTAGTTTTCTTCACATAGTTGCATAATTATATTAAGCATGTTTTCAAGGAATGCTTATCTGTTAAATGCTTCCACCAGAATTGCCACTGTATTTGTGTTTCATGAATAGTTCCTAAAATGACAATCAGACTAAGATAACCATTTGACAAAATACTAACAGGTTTTAATAATTGTACTTGTATGTAGAGTTTAGCTGCAGTTTTTGTTAATTTTTTTTATCAGTAACTTCCAGTTGGGGTTTAGCAGTTTTCTGTTTAATGAGTTACAAATTATCTAATTAGCAAACTCCCTACAGTTATATTTTCACTTCATTAGCGAAGCAGTAATTTATGGTGTTATGCTTGCTTTTGCCATCCTAATATTTAAAAAAAAATTACTTGTACTGTTTACTTAACTTAGTCATGTGACAAAGGTCATGGAGTTGCTAGTAAGAAAACTATAATGCATGCTTGGATAGTCTGTTTTTAATAAAACATTAATGATATTCATATGAATTAGAAATTTCTCAAATATTAATTACTTTAGGAATGCAGTCACTAAGCCTATCTATATTATGCAAATATTTGCAACCTGTATTTTTTGCTTTAAAATTTTTATATCAGAATACAAAACTTTGAGTCTCATATTATATCAGGCATTCACCATGGTATTAGCTTTATTTATTTAAACTCTGTCCTTGCGAGGCTGACTCAGGATATGAAAGGCAAATAAATAGTATTCTTCACACATGCTAAAATTTAGGAAGATCTCTACTAATTACAATGGGCTATGCTTTGTAGTGGAAAATAACAGTCAAGACAAATCACATTCAGGTGTTGAAGAGCAGGAAGTTTAACTTAATAAAATGCAACCAAAGTATAGAGTTGAGATCAAGCTAACTCTATAGAACAAGCAGCTGAATCAGTTGAGAGACTAGAAGCAGGTACCTCACCACACAGCAAATCAAAGTGTTTCCGAATAAGATAGCAAAGTTGCTTGCATACTGTGACAGGGACCTCTCAGTGTAGCATGGTACAAAAAATTCTGCAGCTCAGAAGAAATACTGCACAACAAATGCTAGTGTTCTGAATTTAGTACCTAAAGGGAAGGCACTGCAGTGAAATCAGAAAAGAAAGAAATACAAAAAAAAGTTTTAATATAAATGAAATTCTTCAACATAACAGAGTCTCTTATATATTTTTAATAATCAGCTTCCTTCACTGGTGGCAAAACCCCAACTGAAACAATAACTGCATAGATAAAGATCTAAAATTAAATAAAAGCATGCATTCCCTCACAAAAACACACTTCTAGCAAGTTAATAATTAATAAAACAACAAAAATATCAAAATCCATAAAAAAGATAAAAAGGAAAGAACCCCTGCCAAAAGTTGCCTCATATCCTTTCTTATCATGAGGATGTTCATTCTTAAAATCCTAATATTACTTGAAGGGTTCTTAGTCGAGAAACAATTTCAGAACTGCAGACAAATTTAAGATAACATATCCAATCATATATTTATGGAAATGGGTGGCTGCTATGGTTTGATATGCAAACACCCTTGTATTTTCTTGATAGGGATCATAGCAAACAAATGACTACAACTGGTAAAACAAAGAACAGCAAAAATGGCAGTACTCTTCTTCTTCTTTCAGCTTTTCCTGGTTAGGGGTCGCCACAGCGGATCACCTGTCCGCTCATGATTGGCAGTGGAGTTTTACAGTGTTGAGTTGCCAGCCCAGCACCCAACCTTCCACAGAAGGCACACACATGCACTCACACCTAAGGCCAATTTAGAGTGTCCAATCGACCTGCAGCATGTCTTTGGGATGTGGGAGGAAACTGGAGCACCCGGAGGAAACCCACGCGACTACAGAGAGGACATGCAGACTCTGCACAGAAGGCACCCCAGCCGAGAATTGAACCAGAGAACCTTTTGCTTTGAGGCAGCAATGCTAACCACTGAACCACCATGGCCACTCAAAAGCGGCAGTACTCTCCTTCTTGCAAAAATTTATTGCATAAGCGCTTTTGTTTGGACGAATATCCAAATTACTTCAGACAATGTTTCTCAAAATGCAAACGTTTTTATACACAATCAATTAACTAGTAAATTAGTCAATTAGTCAAATAAACGTCATCAGCTCAATCAACTCATAGATCTGTAAAAGCTTTATAGGGATTATGTTTTGCAACTCAGGACATCACTACATATTATGAAACTCGTTCACTAACTTTAAATGTTATATCCATTTACATGTCAAAATCTACATATAAACAAAGAGATTTACTTACACTAGAATATAAATATATATTACTTTGTCAAAAGAAAATTACACTTGCAGACTTTTATAATACATCTAATATTTGTGTCTTACAACACAAGTAATGTTTGCCGTCTTTATTACAGCCATATTTTGTGACCTTTTTCATGCAGCTATCTTCTTTGGTGTCTTTAATGCAATTAAGTTCTAATTTTTTATAATATAAAGTTTATAACTGTAGTGCTAAGTATTAACACATGGAAATATGCCTTGGGATTCATGAAGCTCAGTGCAAGGAAGGCGATAGCCTTGCGCCAACCATGCGGCGTAGTGATGGAGCAGCAGCACCACATGCATAGTAATGAAGGCATGCTGCAGTAACGGCCATGTGCATAGGAAACGTGTACGAGTGCAGGGGGCATGTCCAAGCGCTGCACAGAGGCGTGAACACATCGGCTGCATATGCACAACCTAAAATGCTGACTAGTACAGCCTGCCTCTAATAGTAATCACTGCTGTCAGTGTCCATGGATACTGAAATGTATGCAAAGCAACAGTTTTGCGAACACCAAAATAAAAAGTAAACACAAAGGCACGTAGCTGCATATTGAGTCCCCATCCCTCGAACAAATGATATTTAAAACCCTGTGCCCGTATTCCATTGTAGTGTCGATAGTTATACCAAGTGGAAGCGAAACGCATTGTGTTAGCGTGCCGCCAATTGCTAAGCCTAGCCCAATGGTTAGGGTTACCTCCTGTCCTACATTGTGAGTGACTGTCCCCTCAGGCAGTTGTGTCCATACCAAAACCATTATAAATGTCAAATGTCCTGCGATTGTAGGACATAATTATGTCCCATATGTTATGTAATAGTCCCATACAATACTTATTTCCATATATAAAATGCCTAAATGTTACAAGAAACAGAATAATCAAGTAAACGAAACAGAATAAGCAAATACACCACTACAACAATAAAAGCTTATATTTAGGCATAAAACTAAAGTACTATCCTTTGTATTGACCGTGGGTATGTATTGGTCTGTAAACTCTGATGTGTGTCCCAAAAATGTCCCATCCTGGTCATATGAAAAGGTGGCAACCCTACCAATGGTCAGTGCATTCACCCAATATCTGCCCATTCACGTTCCAAGTTGTCCTTGTCAGGACGGCCCATAGATGAACGGGTATTACCTGGGTCTACCTACCATGTCATGAAAGATAAGTATTTGCGTGTTCCTATGTGCATGAAGTACAGCATGTGGATGATCAGAAATACTAGGGTAGTCCTCACAACCATATTGGTACCAGAGATATGTAGTGTACGCAATGTGTTCTGTTGACTGTGCCATGGGCCATCAACCAGAGAAGGGATGGATGGTGTCTGTGGAATATGGGGGTGGGGGGTGACAGGTAATGTAATAATTTGCCAAGGGAAAATTGGGTTGGATGCACAATAGGTGAACTGGAGGTGTACAAGGGAGCAGTGGGTGAATCAGGAAGATAACCAAAGAACAAATATTCACATCCACAATACAATCCCACAAACATATGAACATTAAAAAGTGCAATACACATGTACAGAAATGTTACCGGCACATACCCACATAATGGTCTGGCCTGAACTGAGCCATCCAACCCCAACACACCTGGATGCATAATTGAATATCCATCATCCCCTTCACAGCACACCACTCCCCCCTTCCTGAATGTCCACTAAAACCACCCATACTCAGGCTGCTAGATAAGCGCAGCCATATCTGCACATAGTGACCCCTACCCATATCTAGTAGGTAGTCTCACCCTAGGCAGTTTCAGGATTGCAAACTATGTATACCTTGCATGTATAACCCTACCTTATTGCCATAAAGGCAAAGAAGGTCATCAGTCCCCACAATTTTTGGATATCCCTCATGGGATAGGTATCTGTTCTAAACATTAGACTTGGTGTCATGACACATTGTGCAGTCCTGTATACATCTGGACACAAGTTGTATGAGCAGTAGTTGTCCACAAGACTGCTCAGCCTCCAGCCGGTCCTGCAGAATCTATGACCAGGGATTAAACACCTGACTGTGATGCATGTCTCCCCACGTGTATTATCGAGAATATATACCTTACACATTCGCTTAGTGGCAGTTGGATATAG